>NC_056612.1:28116843-28220777 GCF_018340385.1 Cyprinus carpio | reverse complement strand
CTTCGTTCAGTTACGTATTGCTGGTTTAAATTTTTGTTGTTTAGTTTTTTATTTTAGTTTTTATTTTTGTTACTTTTTGTTCAACTTTTAAGTTTTGTTTGTTTTTTAGTTGCCTGTTTTTTTTTTTGTTTTTTTTTTTGGCTTTGTTTTGACTTCTATTTAGCTTTAATTTTTATTTTTTTCTTACTTTTTATAGTGCCATTTAGCCACTTAGACAGACATTTAAAAAAAATTAAATTATTTTAATAAAATTATTACTTTTTTTTATTTTATTGAATTTTTTTTGTCTTATTTGGTTACATTTTTGTTTTATTTGTGTTTAGTTTTGTTTAGTTTTTTGTTCTTTTTTTAAAGGTTTTTTTTCTTTTTTAGATTTCTTTTGTTTTAATTTTATTTAGTTTTTTTTTTCATTTGGCTTTAATTTGTAGTTTTTTTTTTATTTATTTATTTATTTATTTTGCTTTAACTTTAATTAGGATTTTTATTAAAATGTGAAATATCTTGAGATTGTGTTCACCACAGATCTTATTTCATGCTTTTAAACAAAATCCCGGTCAAAAAAAGCCTATAACTTCAAGACGATTTAACTGGAAGAGCTAAGAAGCTGACTTCTTTATACGGGTTTTGGTCTACACTTAATTCCTGCAGCACTCTACTGTTATTAAAATAATTTTCCTTCTCACGTGTTCCAGGCGCGCCGCACGCCATTATGGCGGCTGCGTCAGGGGATGATGTCGGCTCGAGGAGACTTCCTGAACTACGGCTCTGTCTCACTGTCTGACGTTCCCATAACGACAGAGAGAGCATTCAGACGTTCTTCACTGTGCTGGACGTGTGTTAAGCTCAAACACGCGTGGCGTACGTCTTCCAGGCTCTCATCTACTGGATCAAAGCCATGAATCTGCAGACAACACTCGACACCACTCCAGATTGACCGGAAGAGTACACCACCCATAGTAGCGCTTCAAAACAAGATTTTTGTAGTTACATTTAGTGTGGATAATTAATGTCTTAAAGAATTTTTTTTTTAGCCTTTTTGTTGATATTTGACCGATATTTTAATATTTAAAATATAATATTTAATATATTTTAATATTATTAAATATTTTGAATTCGGTTGTGTTTTAAGAATTTGTTTTATTTCGTGCTTTTGACATTTTTAATCATTTAAAAAAAATAAAAAATTCTCTAGTTTTGATTTTATTTCCTTTTTAGTAATTTTAGTGTTTTTTTTTTCATTGAATATTTGTTTTAATTTATTTCAGCTTTTTCAAATTACTGAATGCTTTAACAATGGAAAAAAATATATATTTGAGAGATAATTTTCTTTTTTCTTTGAACTGGTTTACAATAGTTGTTCAAAAACTGACTAGTGAAAAGCTAATAGTTGTCATGATTAGCATCCTTTTCAAAACTTTTCAATTAAAACATAAAACAGTGATTTATCAACACTAACCCACTTCTCATTCATCAATTTTTTTTTTTTTAATTTTTTTTAATTTTTTTTTAAACTCATTTTATTGTTGTCTTAGTTGTTTTTTTTTTATTAATTTTTTAATTTTTTTTTTATATTGCAGGGTTACTATAGGTTATAAAACATAAAAAAAAAAAACAATTTTCATTACTTTAAAAAATATGTAAAAAAATATCGGGTATAAAAATTTATTTTTGGCTAGTTGCAGAGCTAGCATTTTTCACATTTAAATTTCGTTTTAACTTAATGTACTAAAATAAAATGTGAAGCTAAGAAAATAATAAAAAACTATATATGTACTAAAATTTACAACAAATTTACTAAGACTAGATAAAATTTAAAAGGAAACCCATAATATAAAAATACAAACTGGTTCAAAAACAATAAAAACGGAGGTAATCTCAGTGATGCTTAAAATAGCACTTATTGACACAGCCCATGTCTGTTTATCTCTGTTGTGAGATTTCTAAATACTTTTCTCATTCTGTGTCAGGAATCGTGAGCTGCTGGAGCTCGGCCTGGACAATGAGGACTCTGAGTCTGTTCAGAGACTTGGAGGAACGGCGAGGACACACAATCAGAGTGAGTATTTTTCTTTTTTTTTTTTTTTTTTTTTTTGAGTTGCTTCAGTTGCACACTGTGCACGAGCCTCACAAGCTGGAGTGAAGCTCCAGGTTCAGATGGAGTTGTCGAGTCTGCTGCTGTCAATCAAACGGCTTTCGTTTTACTCTGGGACTCCACACGGCTCCCAACCTGCAGGACAAGGACGGAGAGTCGGTCCCCTGCTGAGACCAGCCGGACAGCACCATCCGTTTTTCCACCGCTCGGACTCCATGGGACACTTCCTGGGACGTGCATCCCTCGCCAATGCAGTTTGAAGGCCCCTCGCCTGGATCGGCACCATTTCACGTTCTGGCTGACACGGCCGCGCTCTCCTACAGGTCAGACGGCGCCCGCGCTTTCCTCTATTCGAGGTTACTCCAGACGGTTGAATCTATTTAACACTGCTGTTTTTCTTCATCTCACAGCTGAAATACCAGGACGCCAGAGGGAGCTTGTGTATGGAGCGGTGACCAGTGAGAATGTTGTGATGCGATCGTAGAAAAGTGCTTGTGCAGTAAAGACATTAGGAGTTATGTCTATGTGTTGGACAAATGAAGATGCTTACGACGGAGGAAGCTGTGGAGTGGGCGGGGAAACACATTTTACTAACAATACTGACAGGATGGTGTCGTATCTCACGTGACTAGTATCGGTGATTGTGTAAGTTATATGAGATGTATATCGTTTGGCTGTTGAGTTTTTTGCTTTTATGAGAGGTATTAGAATCTTACCGGTGTTTTGTGCAAGCTGAACTCCGCAAACTAACAGCCGAGTTTAGTGTATCGTGAAAATTTGTTTTTGAAGGGGAGAAGCTTTAAAAAACCGACATATAGGAGTGTCTGTTAGAATTTAGCTGCAGTCAAGTCCAAACTTGACAAGTGGATATGTATGCAGTAAAAAAAATTTGATAAGGGATCCAAGGATTAGTTGTCCTAAAACAAAGGAGACGCAGACTTTGGTTTTTTTAGGGTCACGCTGTGATGCAGGTTTTGATTGCAATTCAAATGGTGACGTGTATATATATGCTGTATGTATGTATGTATGTAGCTGTCGGTGGATGTATGTATGTCTATATAAGTATGCAGAGCGATATATGTAGGACCGTATATATATATATATATATATATGTAATTACAATATATATAATATATGCTATATATTTATAACTATATATATATATATATATATTTATTTATATATTTATATTTATTTATAGATTTTAGATTATTTATTTATATATTTATATTTATGTATTTATATATTATCATATATATTTATTTATATATATATCTATATATGTATTTATATATTTATCTATTTATTTATTTATTTATATATATTTATATATATTTATTTATTTATATATATTTATTTATATATTTTTTATTTATTTATTTATATATATTTATATATATTTATTTATTTATATATATTTATTTATATATTTGTGTTTTTATAGTTTTATATAGTTATATACTTGCATGTATATATGGCTCGTGGTTGCGGTATATTAGGTAGAGATTTATTTGTATATTAACTATTATATGTGTCATTATTTATTTATGTTATATAGTATATCGGTGCATTACCTTTATAACTGGGTATAATCAGTTTATTTGTATTTTGTTTTATAGTGTATTTGTATATTTGGTTGTTTTCTATCTTATTCAATTACTTTTAACTGGGTTTGTGTTGTATGTATTTTTAATTTTACAACTTATATCTCGGTTCAGGTTTTGTTTTTATCTTATTCAATTAAAATTTATTTTTATTATTTGATTTTTACTTATTTTTTTTAATTAAATTAAGTTATCGGGGTGCAGTACGAAATTGCATTGCATCGATGAGCCGTTCTCCCAAACAGTGACGAGCAATTGCAGCACCCTCTGTTCACGGACCACAACCCATCCAACGTTGTGCATCCTCAGCGGAGGAGCCAGAGCGGTCGGGACGAGTCTGCCCCCGTGGTCTCAGCAACAGGCCCGCAATTCCTCAATACAAAGGACCGCATTTTTAGTACGGGTCCCGGTGGTGAGTCACCGATTCTCCGCGCGCGAACGATAGCCGTGTTGGCGGCAGACATGACGCGTGCGATGAGTCATGGGGTCACCGACGGAGGGGTGGCGGCGAGGGGGAACGCCGGGCATGCGGAGCAGGACATGGAATGCGTCTCTAAACGCCAGCCCGTGCCTCACGATCTGGCGGCACAGTTAAAGAGCAGCCTGCTGGCAGAGATCGGTTTGACCGAGAGCGACGGTCCTCCTCTTCCCACATTTATGTAAGTCAGCACACTCACAGATTCAGTAAAACAGCTGCGGACGACTCTGTGAGTGACGGTTCTCGTTCGTTTCCTCCAGTCCACACTGCAGCTTTATGGGGATGGTGATCTCTCGCGACATGCTGCTGGGACGCTGGCGGGCTGTTGTATCTGGAGCTGTTGGTCGGCGTGTCTTCATGGGAGGACGTGGGAAGCGGAAAACCGGGATCCATGGAGTACATGTGATGTGGGAGCAGAACCGGGATCTGTGAGTACAGCTCATTTTTGCAGTTTCTTTTGAGAGTAAGCACTTTATCTGCATTTTATTTATCGTAGATGATCCGTATGCACCAGGCCCCACACTTCAGCCTGCATGTGATTCACAGATTAACTGTATCATAGAGTGAAAGGTTATCATTTGCAGGTTTTCTCTTGCCAGTTAACACACTGAAGCAATTTCAGACCATTCAAAAAGAGAAGTTGAATTGGACTCAACTCTTTTGTCTCTTAAAGTTAAATTTTGGTAGCAACGGAGACCGCCGCCCTGCCCAACTCTTTTGTCTCTTAAAGTTAAATTCCCGTTTAGGATTTGTGCCTTTGGTCTTAAAGAGACCGCAGACTTATTACATTTTTGCACCTGAATACTACTGTACCTGACTTCATTTGTAACTTATGTTGTATTCTTCTTTGCATGTGATTTGTGTACTTAAAGTAAGCTTTTATCAATATATGAAAAGCAAACTTTTTCGTTTATTTTTTTTTTTTTTTTTTTTTTGTTGAGTACCGAAAAAAAATGATCTGATCCATGACTCAGCTGAGTAGATAGCCGCATGCTCTACGCCCAGTGCTAAACCTCTCCTTTGAACGGTGTGCAGCGATCCTGACTGAACGCGCTAACTGAACGGCGTCAGGCTTTCGACACCAGGTAGAACAAAGCGAAGGAGTTCCAAGTTCCGGCGCGCCGATGGAGAAGCCGAGGAACCTGCAGGTCACGTGATCTGGCCCTGGAGGTGGACCGCGACCGAGAGCAGCTCATCCAGCAGACCATGCGAGGTAGAGGTGCAACGCTTAGCAGGCTTCGCCGTCAGCTGCACCACTACACCCAAGTGCAGCAGTGCACCCGCGCCCAAAGTGATCTCTCAAGGATGAACCTGGCAGATGGTGCAGCGGAGTGGCGCTGGAGCTGTTTTACAGACGCCGCTTTTACACGGCTATCGCACAGGCCTTCCTCTCCAACGACAAGCTGCCCAATCTGGACTGCGTACAGAGTGTTGGCTAGGGGTTTGTGGCTATTTGTATTTGAACATTTCCTTTTGTTTTTAGCAGCTTTTACGTGCACCTTTTTTAAAAATTCTAATTCCTAAATAGTTTTTATATTTTTCCAGGATCATTTTTGTCTGAAAGTGATGCTCATGTTGTCTGTGTCTTTGCAGATCTTATGCAGCGGCTGAGGAACCGAGACCGTGAGCGTGAGAGGAGGAGCGGAGGACTGAGAGCTGCATCTAGACGAGACCGTGACAGGTGGCTTTTTTTTTAAACACCATTGTTCGAAATGATCATTTTAATAATTATTTAAAATGTGAGAATCTATCATAATCTATAATCTGATATATTCATGTATTTTCTGGCAAAATAAATTTATGCAATGTGTCTGTGTTTTTTTTTTTTAATACCATTATTTAAAACTATTTAAGTATTTAAAATAAAATAATCTTTCTTGATATATTCATGTATTTTCTGGGTAAGATAAGTTTAAGCATTATCATTTATTTATACACACACACACTCACACACACACACAGACACAATTTCATGTATTTTCTGGGTAACACAGAAACACACAATAATTATAATAAGTAGTATTATTATTTTTTAAAGATACTCTTTCAGGATATATTCATCTGTTTCCTGGCACAATAAATTAAAGCAATGTTAATTTTAAGGAAATGTTTTAAAATGCCCTTATTTAATAATTATTTAAAATAAAATAATCTTTCGTAATATATTCATGTATTTTGTGGAATTAAGGAAATGTTTTAAAATGCCCTTATTTAATAATTATTGTTTGTTTTAATATGCCATTATTAAACTTATTATAGTAAAAAAAAGATAACTATTATAGTTTTTTTGTTTTTTTTGTTTTAACAAAACTTTTTTTTTTTTTTTTTTTTTTTACACTAAACTTTTTTTTTAAATAAAATGTTCTTTTTTTTGGCAATGGTATTTTTTTTTTTTTTTGTAAATTTTATTTGTATACATGTTCATGTTTGGTATTTTTTTTAATGATGTGTGTCGTGGTCGTGTAGGTTCAGGTGGTGTGTCATTGTGTAATATTTAAGTTTTATATATAATTATTTATTTACGTATTGAATATTTTTTTGGGCAAGGGACATCCAGGAGACAGCTCGTCGGACGACACAGCGCACACGGCCGTTCAGACCTGCATCAGAAGGGAACCCGAGTGATGAACCGGAGCCACTGCCGGCTCACAGACAAGCTCTAGGAGAGAGACTGTAACCCCGAGTGACGCCAAGCAGCAGTTAGACCGCATCTGAGGTCTTAATCCATCACGCTGACCTAGGAGAGAGACTTTACCCACGAGTGCACGCCATGCAGCCGGTGGTGTGGTTTTGTCTTCAGGGGTTTGTATGTAAGGTAAAAGTGTTGCTTTTTTTGGGTTTTTAATTCCCGCTCAGCTGCTGCTGGGTTTGTGGGTAGTGAGGACTCTCTCAGAGCCCGTGTGGAAGAGGCCATGGAGCTCCTCATAACTCACGGAAGGTGAGAACATGTCACACATGCAAATACAAAATCCTTGCTATGATGAATATTGGAGCATCTGAAAAAAAAAAAAAATGACATGCATTTAATTCATAATGTAAATAATTGCATGCAGAATTACATAAATAACTGCGTACATAATTATGAAATTACTATTATAGCATTCCATAATTAGATACACGCATATCTACCATTTTAGTTCTTACAAATTAGTGAATATAGTGTTATGGTAATAGTGTTAAGTAAAATGAAATATTAAATGTATTTAATAATTAAATGATAAAATAACTTAAATAATTATGTAGATAATTATGCAATTTATGTAATTATAGTAGTTAATAATTTGTTTGTTTTAACATATTTAATCATTATTAAATATGATATTTGAAATAAAAGTGACATAATTATTGAATGTTATAAAATGTATTAATTTTTTACATTATTAAATTAGTATAATTTTTAAGAATTACATAAACTACATTTAATTATGTGCATAATTTAGTTTTTGATTATTATTATAGTATTGAATAATTATGTATATTTAACATTTTAATTATCAAACTGTTTAATTATTAATATTACATAATTATTGTTTTTTTATGTTTTATATATATATATATATTATATATATATATATATATATATATATTATATATCATATCTATATATATATATATATATATATATATATATATATAAACTAATTAAATTATTACTGTGTTTTAAAATATTACATTAATGTATTTAGTGTTAAGCAGTTGATTTTATGGTGACCTGGATATTTTTGTCTCTTTTTTTTGTGTTATGATTTTGTTTTTATGGTGACCTGGATATTGCGTTTCTCTCTGTTCAGGAGAGGAAAACGCGTGCTGACAGTATACTGGACCTCGGGCCTCCTTCGACACTCCTGAACAAGCCACAGGTTGATGCGTCCAAAAACCCTAAAGACACGCTTCTTCGCTGGTCCTTCCATGCAATCAGGTCTAGATGTCAGCACTAAACTCTCTTCTTATCATTTAGAGCTGTACTGGGTTTTGGAGTTGCTCTGTTGTTTTTTGGACATTGTTGATGTTACATCTCTGATCTGAATTTAATTGTAATTTCATATTCCACCAGCAGGAGAACCGAAAGAGGCACGGTTCGACCCGCAGTGTGGTTGACATGGAGCTGGACGACCCAGAGGATGGAGATGATAACGCTCCTCTGTTCTATCAACCCGGCAAGAGAGGCTTCTACTCGCCCCGTCCAGGAGGGGATTCTGATGGCCAGGTTCAAGTGATTAAGTCGGAGGCCAGGCTCAACTGCTTCCGTAACATCGGCAGGTGCGAGAGACGTTCACCTGGTGTGTATTTGTGAGAATTAACCCTGATTGTTATGTTTTAGATCCTTGGCTTATGTCTGTTACAGAATGAACTTTGCCCCATCACCCTCAACAGACACGTGATCAAGGTGTTGCTCGGCAGGAAGGTGAATGTCTGAATGTTAATACATCTGTAATAGTGACAGGTTTAAGCTCATATCACTGCAGGATATTACTAAGGATGGGCCCTATGAAATTCATTACATTTTTCCCTAATTCTGTTATAATTTTTCTGGGTTCAAATTTCGTTTTAATGGTTAAATACAGTTTTAGTAAAAGCGTGTCTGATTAATTCAACTCATGAAACTTTGAATGAATTGTTAAATTATGTGTTTCATGATTACAATTAATGAGACATGCTTTTTGATTACTAAAATTTCATTAAAACTATAAAACGGAAAACAGAATTTGAAAAAAAAAAAAAATTAAGGAAAAATAAAACTGATTTCACAGAGCTCTAAAAATGTATTTTTTGTTATGCAATTCAGTATCAATTTATTGGAAGATTTAACAAAATTAACCTTTTTATGGCCCTATGAATTTTTTTTCTAGATTCCATTTTAATGGTTAAATTTAATTTTAATAATTAAAAAACATGTCTAATTAATTGTACTCATGAAACTTAAACTAAATTAATTTGTTTAATTACTAACATTTAATTTAACCATTAAAACAGAAAATAGAATTTGGAAAAATTAAAACAAAATTTCACAGGGGGTTCTGTGGGGGCTGTATTTTTTATTTTTGGTTTTTTTTTTTTTTTTTTTTTTTTTTTTACGGCCCTATGAAATTTTTCTGTTATCTTTTTTTTTTTTTTTTTTTTAATGTAAGTGTTTTTTCCCCCCAAATTTAGTTTTTAATTTTCCAAATTCCTGTTTATTCAAAAAAGTTTTCATGATTTCATTTAATCAGAATAAAACTAATGTAATGGGTCCCTGAAAAGGTAATTTTTGTTTAACAAGTTTAACTACATTTTTTTTTTTTTTAGGGCCAAATTGAGTTTATTTTTTATTTTAAATTTTTCTATTGCGCTTAAATGGTATAAATATCAATAATAAAAACCCTGTCCAATCAATTGCATTTATAAAACTTTAACAATTGATGTTTTGAAATGTTTTGTTTTTTAGTCTCCTTTATGAATTTATAATTTAATACTAATCTATTGTCCAAAATTGTGGCAATCAAATTAAATACGTTTCTTTTTTCCCCCTTTAAAATCGATATACTTTAAGTTTAATTGGTATGACTGGATACTGTGTTCTCCATCACAGGAATCATACTCAGGTGTGCGTTCTCTTGTCTGCAGGTCAACTGGCACGACTTTGCGTTCTTCGACCCGGTGATGTACGAGAGCTTGCGGCAGCTGATCCGTCACTCTCAGACCGAGGAGGCGGAGGCTGTGTTTGCAGCGATGGACCTGGCCTTCGCTATCGACCTCTGCAAGGAGGAGGGATCTGGACAGGTAACGGCTGCGTTCTCCCTTTGCGTCAGCGTTAGAGCTGGGTGTGTGCACATGACTGAAGGTTTCCTGCTGCATCTGCAGGTGGAGCTCCTGGCCGGCGGGGTCAACATGCCTGTGACGCCTCTGAACGTGTACGAGTACGTGAGGAGATACGCGGAGCACCGGATGCTGGTGGTGGCAGAACAGCCTCTGCATGTGAGTGCACTTCACTCCTGCTTTTCAGATCTCAAAGAGCCAGAAATCTGACCATCTGGACTCGGCTTGCTGTGATAGCCGGTGTTTACCAGAGCTGGAACCAGAGGACACGTTAACTAGAAAATGTGCCAATATGTCCTCACTGTCATGATCTTATTTCGCAGTTTGCATTTGGCTTGATGTGTTGGAAGGTGTCTTCAATGTCTGGATCTTATTTTTTTGGCCAGAAGAGCGGACAGTTAGAGAAAGAACACGCTCATTTACAGTTGTGCATTCAGCAGATGCTTTTATCCAGTGTGACTTCCACTGCATTCAAGCTAAACGGTTTTTGAGTGTTTGAACTCATCTTTTAATTGTTTGAGGTATTTTTTTGTTACATGTTCTCTCATCTGTCCCATTGCTTTGTAAAAATTCTGCCAAAAATAAGCAGCAGCATGCAGAAGTGTAAGTGAGGATGTTGTTTTGCAGGCCATGCGGAAGGGTCTTCTGGATGTGCTTCCGAAGAACGCTCTGGAGGACCTGACGGCTGAGGACTTCAGACTGCTGGTCAACGGCTGTGGAGAAGTCAACGTCCAGATGCTCATTAGTTTCACCTCTTTCAATGATGAGTCAGGTACATTAGTGGATCTCCAAGATGCTTGCTTTTTCATAAGAACTTGATTTGAAAATGTTACAGTTTGGAATCTTTATTCCATTTGTAACAATTGTAACATTGTTTCTTTTTTGAAAATTCTAATTAGTCACAATAGTATTTTTTGTAAGACTTTTTAAGATTTTTATGCACGATTTGGGACGAGATAAATCTTACACAATCTTTCCTCAAATCTTACAAGGTTTCTGCAGGTCTTAAAAATGTAGGTCTTAACTCAGCAGAAAGTCTTAAATTCATTAAGGCTTAATATTCAATTTTGCATGCACTGCAAATAAAAGAAAGTTTTCCAATACAATTATCTAAAAATTCTTAAATCGAGATCGATTTACTTTAAATGCAAAATGAAGATATCAAGTCTTGCTTTCTGAGAAATTTAAAACTAAAATCACTAAACATTTTGTGACTGGAAAAACTGAAATAAAAGTAAAACATAAAAGAAAAACAAAAATTCAGCTTGTTGCCAAGGCGATATGTCTAATTAATTTAGTAGTAAGATCTGAACTTGTAACTTGAAGTGCTGAAATGAATTCTTAAACTGACATAAAAATTAATAAAAACTATAAAGACATAATAAAAGCTATAATTAATAAAAATGACAAAAGCACACAACAGAATTGCTAAAACTGAAAAAAAAAAAAAAAAATTAAAATACGGGAAAAAAAAAACCTTTAACAGTATCTCAGTGATACTAAAATATGTGTTCAACACATGGGATGCAAACAGAGCTTTAATTGCTAATCTTTAATGTGATATTCCAGTTTAATGTGCGACTTTGGATGGAAGCATAACTATTTAATATAAAGCACTTTTTTCATTATTACACAATTGCTATATTTTTATGTTTTAAGAAAAATATTGTTTAACTATTCTATATAGTTAGTGTATAATTGTGAGTTTTTGTTAGACGTCATTGAATACAAAGCATATTTTGTTTTTAATGATATTATGCAATGACTTTTCTGCTTGTATGGAATGAAATAAATCCGATCCAGTTGTTCAGATGTTGGTATTGGTAAGTGAAGAATTTTGTATTTTGTTTTTTGTTGTTGATTGTTTGTTTTTGATCGTCCAGGTGAGAATGCTGAGAAGCTGCTGCAGTTCAAGCGCTGGTTCTGGTCCATCGTTGAGAAGATGAGCATGACTGAGCGGCAGGACCTGGTAAAAACTTCTTTTTAATTTATTCTTTTTTTGTGCTGTGAATTAGTGCTTGGATGATTCGTGGATGGATTGTTTGTTCTGGATTGATTGTTATGTGTTTTTTTTGGGATGTTTTGGGGATGAGTTGTTTAGAAACAGCTGTACTCTGCTTGCATCCAAATCCTTACACACACACATACATTTAACCACTTACATGACTTCGTGAGCATTTGAGTGTGCGGTTAAAAACTAGCCTAGAGCACCATCTGCTGTTAAAAACTAAGCTCAGAATCGATTCCAGAGAGAATCGTGTTCCATTCCAATAATCTCACAAATCGAGATGCATCTTTTATTTATTTTTTTTGTCCCAGCTCCACTTTGATATGAATTCATGTAAACCTAGAGCTGCACGATTAATCCAATGTGATTGTCATGTGCATCTTGTCAGTAAAGCCGGTTCTGTGATTAATATTAAGTCACCTGCTTTCAGATGGAGCAGCATTTACTACACAGAGCTGTAGTAGCTTCTCAGTGAACTACAGCTCTGTGTAGTAAATGCTGCTCTATCTGAAAGCACATGAAAATACCACATTTAATAACATGTTTTTACTCCGAACTCACTTCATAGCGTTAGTAGACAAATGAGGACAACAGAAGCAATCCGAATCAACAAAAGAGCAATGATACCAAGTGCTATAACAAGTCTCTGTTAGCTTAACACAGTACACGTATCGAGGTTTTTTTTTATTATTTAATAAAAAAAAAAAATGAATAGAAAATAAATGGAGCAAGCTAGAGTTAGAGGCCTTTTTTGGTTTGTTAATTGTATTATAAATAAAAAGAAATGGAGTACAAAAAGATTAGAAAAGCTAGTGTTAGAATAGAGAGTGCTAGAGTTAGAGGGTCAAATAAAGATGGAGGAGACGTGTTTTAAGCTGATTCTTGAAGATGGCTAAGGACTCAGCTGCTGGGATCTTCTTGATGTTGAATTAAGCGAATCTGCAGGACCGGGCAGTCAGCTGATCATAACTCCATTTCATTTCGATTCATCGTGCAGCTCTGCTAAACCCCGTGCCAGATGTTAATGCATTGGTGTGTGCCGCCCGCAGGTGTACTTCTGGACGTCCAGCCCGTCTCTGCCGGCCAGTGAAGAAGGCTTCCAGCCCATGCCCTCCATCACCATCCGGCCGCCGGATGACCAGCACCTGCCCACCGCCAACACCTGCATCTCTCGCCTCTACGTGCCACTGTACTCTTCCAAACAGATTCTGAAACAGAAACTTTTACTAGCCATCAAGACCAAGAACTTCGGTTTTGTGTAGACGAACGAAACCAGTTTAATCGTTGTGTAATATTACTAGTACCATTTTTGTAGATTTATTTTTTGTCTATACAATTTTATGAAATGTAAAAAGTGCTGTCGCATCCCTGGCAGTCTTTTTTTTTTTTTTTTTTTTTTTGTCTGCGTTGCAAACGTTAGACGGCTTGTTCTTAATTTCTTTTTATTTTATTTCTGTTATCCGAGTATAATGCAACATTCCTGCATTGGCTTTTGCAAAGTTGAAGCCTGCAGCTCCATTGGCTTGAACTGTAACTTCCCGTGACTTTGGCCCGACGGTAAACTGTCCGCCAAACCCAGCCAAAGATGACAGCAGGAGTATTTAAAGAAAAAGAAAGCTTACACTGTGATTTATGATTTTTTTTTCTTTTTTTGTTTTTTTCTTTCTTTTTTATTGATTATTACTATCATTGAAATATTACTATCACTGAGAGTTCACTGCTGCCTTTGTGGAAAGTCATTTTTCTTGTATAGAGGGAGTAGGGAATTTCAAAAATAAACTTGGATGCAAACTAGTCTTGTGCTGCTTCTTTTCGAGTACTTCGTTAACACTTTACAAAAAGGTCTCATTTGTTAATGCATTAACTACAGCATTTATTAACCTTTAATAATAATGTTCACAGTGCATTAACTAATGTTAACAGATAAAATGTTAGATTTTAATGTTCTGGTAAATGTTGAACTTAACGTGAAATAAGATTAATAAATGCTGTATAAAGTTGTTCTTGTTAACAAATTAAACCTTATTGTAAATTGTTTCCAATACATCTATCTATATATATACACATTTGTAACAGTGTATGGAATGTCCCACTGTATTGAAAGGCTTTTCATTTTAATTGTTTTATAAATAAATAAAATAATTAAACCTTATTGTAAATTATGGGCAAATGTTGGAATAACAGGCGTAGCTTGCAAAATATTCCTAAACACTAAATGATAGTATCAATAAGTAAAAGCAAAAAGGTTACATGAAGCAGTGCTTTAAGCTGTGGTCACTTTAGTCATTTTGTCATAAGATACTGTGAATTTAATTCATAAGCAGGATGATGAAGCTGTTTTTTTTTAATTAATACTGAAGTGGGTTACATGAAGCAGTAGTATTTACTACAGATTTATAATCCTTATTAAATGCCTTTTTAATTTAATATTTGTTTTTTTAAGTATAATACTTTTCTATTTAATTTTTGTTTTGTTTATATAAATGTTTTTGTAGTATATAAATTTCTGTTTACCTATTTTTGAATGTTGTGGTGAAATGTTTTTGAATGACTTTGTATTATTTTTGTACTAAATTGTATTTGATTTACTTTAATGAATTGCAGTTTTTTTAGTATTGAATTGCAAAGTCGCAGTAGTGTATATCCAACGATGAATTATAATGTTATTTCGCTAAATTACACATGCACCGTATCGATTTACTATTTGTTTCTAGTGTTTTGATAACATTTGGTTGCAGACATTTATAACTCATAATTTAATGTTATTTTGTAATTTAAAAGTGTGGTATTTTGTTTATTGTTGTTTTTTGTGTTTTGAGCATTTGTTTTGCATTTAGGTATAATGCTTTTGGTGGTTTGTGAATGGGATGTTTTGTCGTTTTATTAATGGGATTTCTTATTTTAAAATTATATTATTTTTTTTTAGATAGTATTGTATTAGTAAATGAATTAAATATAGATTTAATTATGTATGCTGTAGAGTTTGTTTTTTTTTTGTTTTTGTTAAGTATAGTCTACTAATAAACTATTTTATAATTTTTTAATTGATTTGATATTTGATAGGAAATTTATTTGGAGGAAAATCTGTTTAATGGGTTTAAAAAGGTTAGATGTTGTAAGTGTTGACCAGTATAGGAATTTATAATAGACATTGTGCGTCAGAGAAAAAAGTGTGCATGTTTATATTTTTGTTTTGTATTTTATTTTTTTTTTGTGTATCGTTTGATTTCTTGTAGTCAACAAACGTTATCACGTGCATTGTAATGTTCGCAGCAGTTATCAAAGTAGACCGTGAAGATTTTTAAAGGAACAGTTCATGCATAAAATCATACAATGGTGTGGAAATAGCCTGCAAACGAAAAACAAGGCAACGAGTGCATAGCCTGCAAACGAAAAACAAGGCAACGAGTGCAGCGCAGAAAAGGGGCGGAGCTACATAAAGTTTATGGCTAAAACCACAAAAACTGTAGGTTTTTTTTTTGTTTAATGTTGTTTATCGCTAAAACCACAAATACTGTAGGTTTTTTTTTTGTATAAATTGTGTGTTTTGTGATTGACTTTTTCTTGTTTTTGGATAGATGTGATTTTCCAGTGCGTTAAATATTTTGCAGTGTTATGGATTGCAATGACAAAAATACTACCGTACTTCTGTATAATAAACAGATGCTACGATCAAGACTTGACAAATACAAATCGGGTTTCAAATACATTATAACCTTTGAAAGAAAAAAAAACACTGCGACTTTTCCGAGCAAACGCCAAACAAATCTTTAAAACAAAACTGTCATAGGTAACTTCCCCGTTTGAGTGTTTCTGCATGCAACTGACAAAAATAAAAAATACATGATGGTGCTGTGTTTTGTGTTTGTCTTTATATGTATAAAAAAAAATATAAAGAGATATAAAGGGTGTTGTTCTGTTTTTGTTTTTGTATATAAATATAGAGATATTTATGCAACTGCACATTCGAGACAACATCAACTTTCAAGCGAGTTGCATTGTTTGTTTTGGATCCAATAAGAAGGAGAACAAGCAGAAGCTGCTGCGCCGTCATGATTAAACACAAAGACTGAATGAAACTGTATTTGAAAGTTTAGAGATGGTTGCGTTGTTTGTTCGTGGAGTGTGTCGGGCCCGGGGTCTTGGGCTCGGGCAAGGATCTGGAGCGCGAGCGGGAACGGGACGGTGAGCGGGAGGCAGAGCGGACGCGGGGCTCTTCCTCACGGGATCCGGTGGACGCCTGCAGCTCTTCTCCTTTCCGCCGGAATCTACTCGGCCTGTAATCTGGACCGGCGAGCGGCAAGAAGCTGCCCGTGCCTCATTGGAAAACTTGTATTTGGAGTCGCGATGAACGGAGGAACGCGGCGATTCGGGCAAGACGTGGCGGTCTGCGCTGCAGCCGTGGAACTCACGTGAAGCCGTGGTGTCTAGATTGACTGCACACAACAAATTTTTAGTTACCTGCGATTGTTTTCTACACTCGGAAGAACCATTCCCATGTTATATTTTGCGCCATGCGCATTTGATCTTTGTGAGGAGCTCAATAAACTAGGGATGCTCACATATAGACTGTTATTGCCGTATCTGATCTGCTAGCGGATGAACGATATGGGAAAAAATAACCTCACGGTTTTTTTTTTTTTTTTTTTTTTTTTATTTTTTTTTTTTTTTTTTTTTTTTAAGAAATATCATGCTATTGTTACATCGATTCCTTTGTAACGCTCCCCAAATTCACACACGTCTTCCTTTGTCTTGATATTTTGCAAGTTGTCTAACTTAAGCAGTACAGCCAAACTAATTGCCACTAGGGTAAAAGCGCCTAGCTCGTTTCAAGGATAAAATAAAAAAGATTGGCCGATATTCTGAGGCAACAACTGAGCTAAGATACAATCTTGTGTCCTTCATTTCTAATCTTTGTTAGAAAAACTAAGAACAACGCCCACGCACCCATACACAGTAATGGTACTCAACTCTGAATACAAACTTATATAAGATAAGCTTTAATTTGTTAAGGTTACATAGGTGTATTTAGTCAGGAGCATTCCAGCCCTTGAATGGCAACAATATATCAAATAAAACAACTAAGATAGATATGCATTCCTATCTAAATGACATTGCGTTCCAGCGTATTTTCCAGTCAAGAATAGTGAGTGATTTTTCAATTTGTGTTGTTGTATTAACATTAAAGGAATAGTTCACCCGTAAAATACCCCATTGTGTTCGCCTCTGTCAATTACTGTCATATGTAGGTCGTTGTTTTTTTTACACCATCAAATGTTACGACGCCTCACGGTCAAAAGTTGATGTTAAACCTGAATGAGTTTCTTTCTTCTGCTGAACATAAACCCGCTATTATTTAAAGCAAACGTAGCCCAGTTGCTGGTCCACAGTGACTTCCATAGTATTTTTTGCTACAATTCTATACTTCCAATGTGTGACCAGCTACTTGTTTCGGTTACCTGCACATTCTTCAAACATCTTTTTTGTGTTCAGTCTAAATAGAAAGCCAATCACTACAGGTTTTGGGACACACACCGTGGGTGAATTAAACAATGACACACCAAATTAAATCTTAGGCGTGAATTATCCCATTGTAATGGCCAGTCGGCCCCCAGATCGTTGTATACTGTCCCCTTTAAGACGCTGCACCCATCTGTGTTCTCTCTTCAAATAACCGGTTTACTTTCCATTTAGATCATCACCCACTGGTCTATATGTAAACTTGTGTGATGTTTACCTTGTATCGCCATTCTCGGCCATTCGGCTCTCTGGCGGCCAGTTCCGATAATATCGTGCATCCCAACTATAAACCTTTCTGTTGGTGTGAATGGAGTGATTTTTATGTGTATTTAGTGAATTTTCGGGAATTTTGCTGATTGTATTTTTCCTGTCATTCTCGCGAGTTGTGCTGAAACCGGTGTCTGCGTTAGGACATGAGAGATGTGAGAAAGTTGATTTTAACTGTGGTTTTGAAGGCTTTTTTTTGTGGGTTGTGTGGTGTGGTGTCAGCAAATAGTTGTTTAGAAAGCAATGTTTTGGGGATGGTGGGGTAACGTGTCATCCACTACATAAAAAAAATTAAGTTCAATAAAAAAATAAAAATTGACATACATTTCCCCTTTATTTATACATTGAATACTACTACTACATCTAATAATACTACTAATAATTGTAAAAAAAAACATTTTGAATTTTTTTTTAAATGTAAAAAAAAATCAGGATGGTTTATGGATGTGTTAAACAACATGCAAATGTAAAGAATTAAAGGGGGCAGTAAATCATAACTGAGTGTTCTCTTTTTTTATTTTCACAATGAAAATAAGTACCGTATATTAATATTATATATAGGGGATGATCATTGGATTTTTGCACACCATATTTTTCAAACTAGATTTTGGGCCAATACAGATATATTTCCTTTTGCTTTGGAAGCAACCCAGATCTCTCTCTGTGCAGAAAATTATGAGCAAATTAGTTTTTAATTTTGGTTAGTTTTTAAAAACACATAACTTATTGTTAGATAATTAATAACCATAATGAAGTTTTTTATAATGACAGTACTTTGAATATTTGAAAATAACTACAAATTTTATAATGACAGTACTTTGAATATTTGAAAATGACTACAAATAAACTGTATTCAGTCGCTGGATTTATTTATTTTTTTGAGAGAGAGTTTATTTTAAGAGAATAAAAATATCTGTACATGGTTCTAAAGCATTTTCAAAAGAGTTGTAAAAATTCTGAAAATCTTTTTAGAGCTCATCATTTGTTTAAAAAAAATTAACATCACACTTTTGTGTATATATGTTTTTATATATTTATTTATTTTAGTGACGTTTGTGATTTTTTTTGTTCATGTAAGCTATATCTTCTGATCTTTAAATCAAAACATACTCATGACTTTTATGCCACATCAATTACTGCTTTATGCTTAATACAGAAACAGTCTAAATATTATTTGTGTATTTTGCTTTCATTTTAATAGAAGTAGGCCAACAGCGCCCCCTACGGAATTAAAACTCCTTACTGAGCGAATGTATTTTTCTTATCGGCAAGACATAAGTTTTCATATCGGTCTGATGCCGATATTTACATTTAAAGCCAATATCGGTCAAATGATATCGTGCATTCCTATTATATATATTTTAGTTTGTGCAGTTAAAAAACAAGTTCAAAATTAAGTTAAAAAATAAGTTGGAAAAAAAAATTAAATGAATTGTAAAATTAAAAATTCAAAAGTGAAAAAAAGTATAAATAAAAAATGCCTATTTAACTTAAGGAGGGTGGTTTATGGATATGTTAGAAAAAATGCAAATGGGAAGCAAAATATAAATTAACAGTGACTTTTTAAATTATTATAATAATTATTTTATATATTATAATACATATTATAATATTATTTTTTATGTTTAAATTATGTTTATTTTTGTTTTTATTTTTTTTATAATTAGTTCAATTATGTTTTTATTTTTTGCTCATTATCAGTTAATGCAACTGTTAATGAATTGATTTTATACTGAACAATTCGAATTTGATTATTGTTAAGTTTTTCACTCTCAATATGTTAGACTGATTTGAAATCTGGGCAAAAAAAAAAAAAAAAATGTCTGTATGTTAGACTGACTTACTGTAAAGTGTTTCTCCCTAGCATAGCAGGTAAAAGTCGAGCCCTAGTTAAGAAGTTGATCTGGGCAAAAAATTTAAATTAATTGTAGTGTTGTAAATAGAGGTGTATTTTTTTGGGTGTGAGTTGGCGGGGCTGACCTCGTTGCTGTGATGTCATCATGCTTACTAACTATGCACTCAGTGATTGGCTGATATTGTCTGTTAGAGAGACAGTCATAGAAATATTGTAGAGCACGACTTTATGTTGCCATTTTCAAATAAAGGTTTAAAAATAAAAATGTTAATTGCAACATTCAAATACAGATTTTAAAACGCAGGCTAAGATTCATTAATTAAACAAGTATATGTTCAGCTAAATGTCAGCCTCTTACATGTGCGTCTGTCCACACAAAAATCAATAGTGATCAGATGCCATTTAAACAGCCTTTAATTAAACAGAGTGGCTAATAAATCATGGTGATCGTACACAATTAACAGAGTGGAATAATCATGGTTGATAGTAAGACACGCAAAATTTATAGATGTTGGAATGATGGGTCGATTTATTTTTGAAGATTTTCTCCTAAATCGGCGAGGTATGAGCTACTTTTAGCTTTAAGATGTTTTGTGAATACGGGCCTAGATCAGTATGAGTTAGTGCTCACTCTCTGGGGCTTCCTGATCTGCGCGCGCGGCGCTCGTATGAAGGACTGCGAGATCTGCTTCTGCCGTAACTGCGGCTGCGTGAGCGTCTGCGCCGGCCGTCGCGCTCGTAGTCGTCATACCGCGAGTCGCTGCGAGGAGAGCGCTTCTCTTTGGATTTCATCTGACCAGGAGCTGCACATGACAAAAAGACAAATGCATGCAATTCAGTAATATTTTATTCTTTCTTTAAATATTATTAAAGATTTCTGTATTTAAATATAAATATTTAAATGCATTTATACTCTAGAATTCACATTTTTGCAGTTCAAAAACTTTGTATTAATTTTTGTATTGATGTTTAAATGGATTTATTATTTTTAATTCACATTTTTGCAGTTCAAAAACTTTGTATTAATTTTTGGCATGCAGAGAACCGGCGTCATACTCTTCCTGTCCCCCCCCCCCCCTTCCGCGTCACGAAACGTCTGAACGTCACGAACGTCCTCGAACATGCTGATGCGGTTAAGGCTTTGCATTTTTACAGGTCTGACACACACCGATGCACATCCATATGACAGAAACTGAACTCACCATCTCAATATTCACCAAAAACATTACAGATCATGAAGCAATATGAATTTAATTTTGATTAATTGTGATAAAGGGGAAGGTGGTTGATGTGGTTGATGTAGTTTCTTTGAAAGAGATTCATAAAATTTCCTAAATGTTTTTAAGGGTGTTTCTTCAACTTCAGGCACTTTTGTGTGAACAAATCAAGATAAAAATTAAAATAATATTCTATATTGTGTTTTTTTTAATTTTATGATTATTGTGTAATTTTTGATATTATTATGCAAATATTATTTGTTTTTTTTACACAAATATTATTTGTGTATTAATTAATTTTATTCATTACTATTATTTATTTTGTGTGTTTTATATAAATTTAAAAGCTTAATAAACAAATTATAACAAAAATGTAACATTTTATAAAATATAAAAAAGAATGTATAAAATATTAATAAACATTACAAACATTAAAATAAATAAAAAATAAATAAATAAAATGAAATATAAATTTAAAAAATAATGTATATAATATAAATATAAATTTTTTTAATTTAATAAAAATATTAAAACAATTAAGTAGGAATAATTAAATTTCTTAAATTTAAATTAAACATTTTTATAAAAATATTAAAACAATAACTAGAAATAATTAAAAGCCAAAATTGACATTAAACATTTTTTTTATAAAAATAAATATTTTTAAAAGCTTAAATTAGAGAATTATTTACTAATTGATAAAATATTAATACTAGAAGCACTGAATGTAATAACTAAAATAAAAAATAAAAATGACAAAATTACTAACAAAATACAAAAATATTAATAAACTAAAACTACTAACTAGTGATATATTTATTATCAAAATTAAAAATTATTTGTGTGTTAAGTGTATTTTTTTTATAATATATTTTTTTTTGTATTATATATATTGTGTTTGTTATATTTTCTTATTTTTTTTGTTTATATATTTATTTTTTTTTTATCTTTATAAATTTTTTTTCTTTTTTCTTTATTTGTGTGTGTTTTTTATTTATATATACATAATATACACAGTACACACATAGTATGTAAATTAATCATTTTTTGGCCCTAATTTTTATAAAAAAAAAAAAAAATTGTATAAAGAATAATAAAAACGACAGAAGCACAACTATATTATTAATCATTTTGCAGCCCTAATTTAATATATATATTATAACTATATCTATATATTATTATAGATATCTTATAGCTAGCTAGATATATATATATATATCTATTACTATGAGTATATGTACAGTCCAAAAGTTTGGGAAACATTACTATTTTTAATGTTTTTGAAAGAAGTTCTCTTTCGCCTCATCAAGCCTGCATTTATTTGATCAACAAATACAGAAAAAAAAATGTAATATTGTTGATAATTTATTACAATTTTAAATATCTGTTTTTACATTTATTATACTTTAAATTATCATTTATTTCTGTGATGCAAAAGCTGAATTTTTTAGGATCATGATCACATGATCCTTTAGAAACTCATTTCTAATATGATGATTCATTATTTTGCAAAGTTGGAAACAGTTTGCTGCTTAATTTTTTCAGAAACATGTGATTACTTTTTTAGGGCTACTTGATGAATAATAAAAAGAAGCTATGTTTTAAAATATAAATATTTTGTAATAACAAGATACACTACTGCTCAGTATTTGGGGTCAGTAATGTTTTCTTTCTTTCTTTTTGGTAAATATAAATCAATACTTTATGCAGCACAGGATCTTCCTGGTGTTAAATTGATAAAGTAGATGATAGTAAAGAAAAATATATTATTAGAATATATATTATTAGAGCATTTTTTTTTTTTTTGAATAACTGCAGTTCTTTTGCCCCTTTATTCATCAAATCATATTTAGACAGCAGAAACTGTGTTCCAAACACTCATAATAAATCAGAATATTAGAATGATGTCTAAATATGATCATGTGATAGACTGGATGTTACATGTGGACACTGAAGGCTGGAGTAGTAATGATTGCTGAAAATTCTAGCTTTTGCATCACAGGGAATAAATTATTTTTTAAAGGTGTTGATTCAAATAGAAATGAACTAGTATTTAAGTTTGTAATAATCCTTTCACAAATGACTGTTTTTTCTGTATTTCTGATCAAATAAATGCAGCTTGATGAGCAAGAAGGAGACTTCTTTCCCCCAACAAACATTAAACATAGTACTGTTTCCAAACTTTTGACCTGTATGTATATATATATATATATATATATTATTAGATATATATATATATATATATTATATATTACTATATTTATATATAACAAACAAATTAGATGAACAATTATTTATATCAATTGATAAATAAATTACAAATTTTATATTTATAACTGTATAAATCAAAAGCAACAATAACTACATAAGTCAAATATTTAATCTACACTGAAGATGTACTAATGGACTATTAAATGAATAATCACTTGAAATAAAGAAGTTAACCTAACCGAAAAGTTCCTGTAGTTCCAGAAACCCCAGAAACGTTTGGACTGAAATGATGGACTGTAAAACTGCCTTTGATTACGAACAGAAATCATGTGCTCTGTGATGGTAGGATACAGCATTAAAACGGGTTACCTTTAACATGCTTGACCTTTGACCTTCAGCTTGACCTTTATTGTCTTTAACCGCCTCCGAGAAGGACTTGGGGATGTCTGTGCCCAATAACCTTTAGTCTTTTCCTCTTTCTTTGGTCAGAACGAGGCCTTGACTCCAATTTTGGTCCCCTTTGAATCTTGCAGCTGTAACTCTCTCTTTATTGTCTTTGTCTTGAATCTACTCTACAGCGGCTCTTTTAAATACTCTTTGTAGGGAAGGTCTCCAGAACTGTATGTCTTTACATTTTCTGAGACAACAACAGAGGAGATATAAGGTTAGGAGACAAACTTTGGGGTTGTGAGAGGAAAAAATAGGGAGAGTTTACGGTCGAAACATGAGAATTTGTTTCACTGTAAGATTAAAATCGGAAGTGAATGGGGACTGGAGCGGAGTCGCCATAGAAATAAGTCTGTGTGACTTGTGTGCCATCTTCTGAGTCTTCTGGAGGAAAAATAAGGGAATAAAGCGAATAAGCCCCAGTCCCCATTCACTTCCATTGTATGGAAAAGAGCAGCTTGGACATCCTGCTCAATCTCTCTTTTCGGCTTCCACAAAAGGAAAAGTCTGATTTTTTTGGATGAAACATCCCTTTAAAAGTTCACAATATGTTCTTTCTTTTACACATTTGTCTACAAAGGATATTGTACGTATGCAAATCCTCTTGGTCGGCGAGAATAGAAGTCAACAGGAACGTAGACATCTACTATAGGTCCGTAACGACCAAACTCACGACGCAAATCCTCTGGCCTAGTACCATGAAATCACAGGACATTCATTTGTCTCTCTGAGAGCTTTCCCAGAGGGTCTTGAGGAAAATCACATGATGTAAGCTCTCATATTTGCTTCTGTTGAAGCCACAAGGCAGTGTGAGAAAAAAAAAAAATCATGCTCGATTCACAAATTCATGAAGAATTAATCTACCCATAATCTTGAAGAGACTCACCAATCCTTCTGATTTAGGAAACATTCACAATTCTCATCAAGTTGAAGCATTAAATTAGTAACTGGAAATAAATAAAAGCTAACATTGAAATAAAAATAAATAAATAAACTTAAATAGTAAGATTTTAAAATAATAATAACAAAAAAACATTAATAAAAATAATATATAGATATATATATATATATATATATATATTATTTGATCTTATATCTTAAAAAAAAGTTATAATACATGAAGAAACACTAGATGCAATATAATATAATATATAATTAATTGGAAATGATTAAAACCAAAGCTGAAATTAAAATAAATTACAAATTAAAAACAAAATCAAAAGCATAAAAATAAATAAAACAAAAATATTAATATTTTAAAAAGTATTCATGACAAAACCATAATAAACGCACTAAAAATAACTAAAACTAAAATATAAAAATAAAGGCTTGATAAACAAGTGATAAAGAACAAATTAAATTATAAAAATAAATGATAAAATATCAATAAACACTAGAAGCACTAAAATTACTAACCGAAGATAAATCAAACTAAATCTGGAAAAATAAATAAATAAATAATAAATACATTTTAAAAATCCAAAAAAAATTACATTTCTAAATTAATGTAATCTAAAATAATTAAATACATTCAAAATTAATTAAACCTAAATATAATTGTATTATAAATAAAACCGTGATATTTTAACATTTTTAAAAATAACGATAATAAATTACAAAAACACTAAAAACAACTAAAACACAAAAAGGATTAATAAACAATTTTTAAATTAATTTGATTGTTAGAAAAAAATATTTTCAATTGTAAAATGTGTGTGTGTGTGTGTGTGTGTGTGTGTGTGTGTGTGTGTGTATAAAAAGGATTAATATAAGTTTTTTAACGGTTTACTTTCCTCCGAACATAATTTCTGGTATTTTTGTTACACTGTATAAGTGGTAGATCTTATTAGAGATATTTTGGGAAACATATACATGCACAAAGTTTGAGCAGACATTATGAATGTAAATTGTTATTTAGAATGAAAACACCAACGTTTCAAATCTTCAGTAGCTTCAACAAGAATCGATTAGTTTGAGGATTTCAGACTAACTCTGGGATAAAGATACAGTAATCTGTGAAAATATCGTGACTCTGAACGTCTCTCATTATGTATGCAGTGTTCCTCATTAATATGCATGAACCTAACACCAGCCAAAACAGGAAGAAACCCAATCCTGCTGCAGATATTAGACTAAAAACATTCTACATATGAGATAAACATATCAATTATGTGTTTATTTAGTATTTAATCCATTTTAACGCTAGTAGCTAGTATGCTACCCTGATGCAGAATAGTTCAATCGCGCTCACTAGTATGCTGGTTTATGAATGCAGCTTTAGATGCGCGTCGAATTATGATGTATAATAATGCACGCGACAGATTTCTGATAGTTAGTGAGATTTTAGCGACGCGACGCGAGCGCGGCCGACGCAGAGCGCTGCACTGACTAGTACTCGCTAAACGCACTGACCTGCTGTCATCGGAGATGTTTCTGATGAACAGAGACGTGTTCGGAGGTCGCATGTATCTCGCCATGATTAAAAAACAGCAATCTTTAGCTCCACAGACGCTCAGAGAAACACGCAACGCGCGCAGGCCGCAGTCCTGATAACCGTGCTCACGTACACAGCGCGCGGGTCACGCACTGCCACGCGCATGCGCGACATGACGTCACCGCCCAGCCGAGACAAAGATTTTTGTTTGCGTAATTGTTTTTACCTTTTTTTATTTTATATATGCTTATATTTATCGCGGAATATAAAAATGACATATTTTGGTATTTATAAAAATTATAAAAAAAATAAAAATGTGTGTGTTTACATTTTGTTTGGTTTTTTGTTTTTTATGGTTTATGTTTTATATGGCCTAGTTATGTTGTTTTGTTTTTTAATTTAATGTATTGAGTAGTTGAGTTTTATTTATATACATTAATGAGTTTAATGAGAAATTAAAAAGCTGTTGTAGAATGTGTTAATATCTGTTTTTTAAGTTTATTTCTTTATATTAATATCTTTTGATTTTATTTATTTATTTTTTTTGTTTATCTTAATGAATATCTTTAAAACAAATAAATATTTATTCATGGAGAGCGACATAAAGGCTATGATCTATAAATCATCAGTTTTAAATTCATGTTACTCATCTTATTATTAATGATTCATCCCTGATTTTTTTTTTTTTATAATCTGAAATTTCTCTTATTTTATCATTTGACATTTTTTAAACTTACAATTTGAAAACTTTTCGTTCTTCCAGAAAGGCTGGACCGATTTCTCATGACAAAAATATTTAACTTGTCAGATTGGGGCAGGTTGTGTGTGTTTTATATGTTCATTTATTAACTACAGTACATGCTGGGCCTAATGGTTATTTAGTTTCTGCCTATGTCTTCTGTATGTCACCGTTTACATTTCTGTTCATATTGCAGCATATTTTATGGAGATGTTTGTTTAGTTATAATTTGTTAGTTTGTTTTAACCAATAATGCAATGTACCAAATCACCACTAGTATGATAAATCAGAGCTTTATTTAAATAGCCAGCGGTGGTCAAACTCTTCACATCTTCTTGCTCCTCCTGATCATAGTGGTTCCTCCTACCGTCAGGGTCTGGAAAGAGACAATGGCAAATATTCATATTTAACACAGACCTAGACAGTTCTGAGCACTGATGAGCAACACGTGCAGATCATCAGAACAAACCTCCACCATCTCTCCTCCCTTGATCTCCTGGATGTGAGAGAATCGATCAGTCTGACAGACCAGCTTCCCTCCCTCCAGCTTGACAATGCACTGAAACACAACCGAATATAAGCATCGTCCGGCACTAAATATTATTCATAATATATTTTGCATGTAATTTAGTCATAATTATTCATATTCATATATTCACAGATTATTCATGATTTTATTTGCATGCAATATTACTAAATATTATAAAGAATTTATCATATAAAATTATAAGTCAGTGATCATATATATATATATCAATATATATATACACACACATATATATATATATATATATATATATTTATTATTGTTATTTTTTTTTTTTTTACATTAAGAAAGTTAAGATTAATCTCTTGTGGAACTGAGCTTCTGTACTACCTGATATCAACCTCTTTTGTACAGTTCACCATCGCTAAAAAGATGCAAACATACTCTACCTTGAGCTTCTTTGCCGGTACATGGTGGTGATTTCAGCTTCCTTGCGAGATGTCGTGAGGGAGTTTGTGACGGTTTTTCCGGGGTTTTTGGATGTGATGGTGAAGTCGTTGCCGTTTTTTTGGGTTTCAGTCACTGGTTTAACATCCTTGGCCATTTTAATGACATCTTCTGGCAGAGACTGAAAGGACAACAGAAGCACAAAGATAATGAGTGAGCGATTCACTACAATCATTGCAGGGAAATCAAATGAAATGACTCCAGATGTCTCACAGTTTAGTTCCCAAAAGAAGTGCATCGCATGAAAAAATATACAATGCTTTGGGGAAATACAACCTCGTGATCATTTCACAGAAACTCACAGATGGACCTCTCAGAGAAAACCCTCGTAGTTCTCCTGCACGTAAAACCTGACCACGTTCCTGAAGGCCATGTCTGCTGCTGATCTGACCGCTGGCAAGAGACTCAACACAATGTCTGAGGAGACGTTCATCCCAGACCAGTACTTATACTCAGTATGAGTTTAATCATTCACGTTCTGGCAGTTTGTCCTGCGGTTTGAACAACCCAGCGTTCACTAACCTATCATTCTGTGGGGTCGTGCCCTCTCTGAATGTTGCAGAAAGCTGATTCTTTTACAAAAAGAGCATTTGACATTTCATCCCTTCATCATTAAATCTTAAATAGAATTAGAAATCTGCTGAGGTTCTGTGAAGTTCAGGACCTTTATTTTATTGCATTTTTCATATTCCGCAAGGATGCATAAAATGATCAGTTGGAAGTGTGACAGTAAAGGCATTTATAATGTTACAAAAGATTTCTGTTTTAAATAAATGCTGCTCTGTTGAACTTTCTATTCATCAGAGAGGCTTTCAAAAATAAAATGCACTTTTTATTTTCACAAAAAATATTGGAAAATACTTGTTTTAAACATTGGAAATGAACATACTTGAAGCAGCAAATCAGCAACATATTAGAATGATTTGCTAGAACGATCATGTTGTGACACTGAAGACTGAGTAGAGTGATGCCCTTGAAAATACAGGCTGCGCATCCAGAAGAAAAATTACAGTTTTACGATAATTCTCATCAGAAATACAGTACATCTTAAATGACAAAAAATAATAGAATTTTTTTTAACATTGTCGGAAGTTTCATCAAATAAATGCATCTGCCTTGAAGCAGAATAGTCGTTTTTCCCAAAACAGTTAAATATAAACTGACTGGTATAGAAATTTGCACTGATTTATTCCATCATTCTTTTTAAGAGTGATATCTGTCTGGATCGCGGATTACGGTTTTTAGTGATTAGAACATGTTCAATGTTCGCTGATAAGCCAATACTTAAGTAGCATAATTTTTTGTTTTTTTTTTTTTTAAAATAACCCCCCCCAACATACCTGAATGCATAATCAGATTTACAAAACTATTTCATGATATTCATAAATGAACACACTGATGAAGGCGGTTTGTGAGCATGTATACGTTTCCAGACACGCTCTAAAAAAGGAATATGAACTGCCACTAAATAAAACTATATTAATATATATATATATATATAATGCATTAAATAATTTTTAATCGTAGAACATTGCTCAAAGAATGCTTCAAAACTTCAAGTTTTAAAATAGGAGAGATGCACACTGCTGTATCAACAAAAACAAACATGACAATATCGAGTTACAAATAATGCCATGCAGACACAGTTTGCACGATCGATATTATTCATGTTGCCCATGCAGAGTTTAGCTATTCCAAATTACTAGGAGTGACAGGATGCGGGGCCTACAGAAAATGCGAACACAGGGAAACAATGAAATATGGCAGCTTTGTGTTTGCATCAGTTTGATAAGACTCAAGTTGTCTAATTATCACTTTTTCTCGCTATGGTATGTTTATTCATAAAGAATCCCGTTGAAATACCTATCCTAGTTTAAACAATATAATGGATATGAGGGTAGTTTGTGTGTGCATAGCACTGACTGTGGACTGTGGAGTTTTACTTTCATATCTGTTCAAACCGACTCCCCTTCGGGTGTGCATAATGATATTTGAAACGGGCCGCAATCTCTCTAGTTATGAAATATCAGCAGATATTTCAAAACACCCATGCCATACCATGCCTACAAGCATAAAAATCGATCACTGAACCCATACTCTAATGCAGCTGGAAAGTGTGTTCACGGACTATTTTATATTCTTTTTGTTGACAAAGTTCGCTGCACATCGTTTGCATTACCTCTGATGCTCAAATTTAGCTTAAAAATTAAAGAGAAAAATAAAAGAAGAGTAGAAATGGTTTCATTTGCACTTTATTCATGTACGTAGCACAAGATAAACTCAGGAGCGAAACAGAACCACACATCAGCTCAGTCTTCAAGCTTTCGGACACTAATGTGAGGACATAGCCTTCTACAGCCGCACAATAAGCAATGCGTCACCCAAAAATGAAAAATTAGCCTGGAAATGTCCTCACTCTCAGGCCACGCGGTAGATGTAGATTTTTTTTTTTTTTTGCAGTTTGCTTTCTTCATAAAGTTTTAGAAATTGGTAAGACACTGCATCAGTGATCTCATCAATGGATGCTCTGAGTGATATCGCGGTGCCGTCAGATATGAGAGTCCAAACAGCCTGGAGCATATAAAAACATCAACATAAATCCACAAGCTAAGCCCACCCACTCCAGTCCAGCAGGTTCAACATATCTGGAAATGACAAAAGATGAGAACAAATCCAAGGCCATTAGAATTTTTTAACTAAAGTCCTCCTATTAACCCACAAATAACACTTCCCCTCAGCTGAAACAGAAGGTGGTTCTGCGTGTAATGACTCATGCGAGAGAAATCTGCACAGATCAAGCAGTGTTTAATAGAGCTTTTTTAACAAATAATGTGCTGAATTTTGATGGTGAAAGAGACAATCAGCAGTATGCACTTTTTCCACTGGACGGCCAGAGTGGTTATTATGGATTATAGCCCACTGCCTATTTTAGCAGAGAGCGCAGCCAAACAATTTGCAGAAATCATGAATGAGCCTTTATTCACTAAGTGTGCGCGACCCAAACACAAGGAATTTGTTTGTGGCGTATTTTAAGAGTGCACTCCTATGTACATAACATGCCATGCTTACATACAGATGATGGGACACGTGAGAACAGAAAAAACATTTAAATAGGTGAATGACTTAAAGAATATAATAATACTTATGATGTATGAAATCTAGCGAACAGTAGATTTATGCTACAGATTTGTGCAGTTATTGTACTCTATATACAGCTGCTCGTAATAAAGAGATATGTAGAACAAATGCCAAGACTTTACGCACAAAAGCTAGTCTTAAGTGCACTGGGTATCTTAGGTTGTAAGCAATAGCTCTCTAAAAATAACCATTGTATGGGTCAGAACTTATTGATATTGTTCTTTTATGCCTCTAAAATCATTAGTATATTAAGTAAAACATCATGTTCCATGAAGATTATTTAACGTTTACGTACATTTCCTTTTTAAATATATACAAAACGATTTCTCAATAATTTCGATTTTTTAGCCACTCAGATTAGCCATTTTCAAGTAGTTGTTCTCGAGACAGAATATTGCTCTGATCATACAGCCACCTCATACATCACCATCGGAAACGCAGTATTTATTCCACAGTTCCCTTGACTCACACGCCGTATTAGCCGAGACTTTAGCGATTTGCTGAAGTACTCGCCGGAGACGCACTGAACCAAGACATGGGCATCAATAGCAGGAGTCCCATCAGAGCCGGACTTAATGACTAGCGACTAACACTCCACCACTTACAATAAAGAACAAGCTGAAGACACAAGTACCACGGTAGCAACAAAAAAACCGTGGCTGGTGTACACTCGTGTTGATCATCATTAATTTGAAGTTAAAGCTGGATCCTATGTCTTCATACTATCTGTCTGTCTCCGAGATTTCACAACGATGCATGCGAATCGCGCATTGCCGTGGGACTGGCGATTAACTTCGTGGAGCACGGATAGTGCTACTAGTTTTTATATACAGCTGTATTGGCACTCAGTCCCATCTAGGGAACTCTTTGTTCTTTTTTTTTTTTTTTTTTTTTTTTTCACGGACACCCATTGTCACTGCCCGACGAGCCCTCCATTAGCTCGAGGGACACCGGATGCTAATCGCTATCAGCCTTCTCTCGGACAGACACCTCAGACGGTGACCACTCGATATAGCAACAAACTCTTCTGCTAGGACATTCTTGGATCGGCCTAGAGGTGCTATCTATCGACGCGCCACAAGCTGTTATTTTGGTTCGTTATTTTTTTCTGCGCTCTCGTCATAGCGGAGCGCTCGCGACAATGCACACAACTGAACATGTAACCTGATAACAGTGCGGCCGGTACCTAACTACTGTTGCATTTCTAATTTCGTTCTAATAGAAAGTATATAGATTCCTCCAGCTAATCTGTTACTCTCATGCCCCTGTGGGGCTCTACTGGTCTACATTTCTGTGATGCGTGAGCTGACCATGAGTCACAGCTACGTGTAAGCAGAATGCGAGCGCAGCCTTCTTCTCGCATTCACTGTTTCCACCACATCAGGGGGGGATGTACCTTTGTGACTCGTCTAGAGTTGCGTGTCTACGTCTGTAGAATGCCGGCCTCACGCGTCTATTATGCCGTCTAAGCGTGTGTCGTGCTACATGAAACGATGGCCACGCAGATCGCAAAATCGAGTAAGTCAGACAGCACGCGTGAATGCGCAAGGCGACGAAATTCACGCTCAGTTTTCTCAGCAAGACACAAGCTTGCCTCCAGGCGTGACATGAGTAAGAAAATACAAGATTATATACGAGAACAAGCCTGTCCATCAGATTACGAAACCTGTCAGCCTGAACACCAGCCATACAGACGTTCATTATTGTGTTTTTTTTTTTTTTTTTTCTCATGCTTTGTACCTTTCCATAAATCTCAAAGAAAAATAAATAATGGTTCATTTAGAGACACACCTAAAGCTCCCACCCAATTATATATATATCCGTCATAATAATTTATTTGATATAATAAATGTGCTTTGATGTATGATTTATTGTGTTCGCGATTAGATATTTAGTACAAAATATATCTAATTCTACCTGCTCTAAATTAATTTAAAAACGTGCAAAAGGTGCATGAACGTGTTTTGTGTGATTCTTTTCCTTATGTATATTTCAATTCTTTTGTCAATTAGTCCAGAAAATATAAATAATGTATATAGATATATATTATCTATCATCGGTATATATATACAATATATGACTACCCCCCCTCATATATACTTATCTATATATATATATAGCTAAAAGATATAACACAATAACATATATTTGTAAATACAATAATTATACTATATCATAGACTCATGTTTAAATATAATAGCGCTATGATTTTATCACGATTTAATGTAACAATTTTGACACTTGTTTTCTTATTTTCTTATATAAAAAAGCCACAAAACGCTGCTATGCATAAGTGCCTTTGTCATGTCATTTTATTTTAAATTCATTTTTGACAGTAAATAAGTGTAAGCTGCGATTAATAAATGTTATTTTTAATGATATTTTATTTTAATTAATGAGTATACACACACTATCTTGCCTATTTGAGGAATCTATAATTTTATATTTATTTTGTATTTTTTATGTTATATTTATCATGTTATATTATAGTTTTTCATATTATATCATAATGCTATAATGTATATTCTTTTCTATACCCACTTATAATCAGCTGACATAAAATGCCCTGTTGTATCATTATTTTAATGAGTTTTAATGTTAGCAAAATAACAAACATAGTGCATGCCATTTTATTTTCAATTCAATATTATTTTACATAGTTATATCTGTGACACTATTTATTATCCATATTTTTTTTTTTTTTTTTTATTTTTTTTTTTTTTTTCTTTGATTTATTATTATGTTAATAGATATGTAAGTATACAGCCATAAATAAGAATACAATCCTAGGATATTACAATCGCTCGTAATGTTATAGTGTGTTAATTATAAGCTAATATTAAAACAATAGCAGTAATATTACATACATATTATCTATATATCACTGTTACTAGCCATCTCTCATTCATTCTATATAGAATCTTTGTAAGGTAAGGGTTTTGTAAGTTAGCACTAGTAACCCAAAGAGGTTTAGAGGTCAGACGGAGTCAGAGAGGTCGCTAAAATTTTAATCTTGACTTACTGCAGTGTCTGGTGTGTCCAGCAAAGCCCATCTGCGAATGCGTGAAGAGAAGAAAGAGACGAGTGAGTGTTGAGTGTGTTTGATTCTAGTGTCGGCGCATTGTGCTGCTCTACCTGGGTCCAGTTTTCCCATGTTTGTGCTGCTCTAACCTTGTCTCGACCGATCCAGCGAGAGCGCTTGTGTGATGTCCTGGAGCCGAATCGAACATCTCCAGGCGGGTGTACTTCACTTTACATTGCTTTTGTGGAGGCTGAATATCTCAATCAATACCTCTGTATGCTGCTGCCCGGCACTTTACGCCCGCGCTATCCAGATCAATTCTCTCTGGTCTCATGTCACATGCCGAGCGATCAATAAAAATAATCACAAGAGAAAACAAGACACTGAATGTGTGACTGTCAAATCAAAACAACCACACAAGAACGAACTACGAACTGAAGCCAGGTTTGCTTTGCTAAAGTAGCGATTGCAGAGATTTTCGCCTACGTTTTTATTAGATGCTTTCGTTGGATGATGCTACTAGCGTGGTTTACCCCTGAGTACTTCTTTTGCATTGTGTTCATGGAGAATAACATTATAATATTTTTTTAAATAATATATACTGTTATTATATTTATACTCAATCAGCCGGTTAATAGTTTAATATTTTATTGTTCTAGCAGGCTGGTGTTTTTGATTACTTAAATATGCCCTGCTTCATGAAAAATAAAATACTTACAATATTTTAATAAACTTACCATTATATTGTTTCTTTTATATTTATAATTAGATAAGATAATTGGAGGTTCAGTTCATTCTTCGACAATGCCCCTTCATGGAAATAAAATACTGAAATATCTTCAGAGTTATGTTTACGATTTCAAAGTTGATATATTAAATTTAACTATGTCTGTAATGCTTATACTCATTGCGTTGTTGAATACTTAACTGCAGATGCTTCAAGACAATATATTTAAATAATTTGGAATTAAGCTTTATATAATACTGTTACTGTGTTTGTACTACATTAACGGTACTAGGTTTATTTTAATATTGCTAGCTTTGGTTTTTACTTTACTTCATTGGCGATAAGCTTCCATGTAAATACAAATATTTTTAATATTTTAATGTACTTCTAATATATACTGCGGTTTTTTGATTTTATTAATGATAAGAGAGGATTAATACTGAAGCCATTGATTTTTGATATTACAAGTGCATCCTGAGGGGGATGAAAAGTATCTAATAGAACAGGTACACATACAAAGATAAACAAGTCTTCGGTGGTCTATTTTATTTTTTATCTTTCATAGCACTTTGTTTTGCTTTTTTTATGTTATTAGGTTTGGTTACTAAGTTTCCAGACTCTGTTTACTCGAGAAACTGTTGGAAATCCCTACGGAGAAAAACCTCTTAATAGCTACTTGCCTATCAGTTGCCTATTTTGTTGACTTTGCCTTTGCCTTCATTGTCCTCATTTTGGACTATAAACAGCATACTGCCTAAACGACTGTAAATGCAAAATGTAAACTATCTTGCCAACTGAACTGCTGAGATGCTTTATTAGGACAAGTCGCATTTGAGATTTTAATGTCATTTTTTTGCTTCCCATAGCTATGCCTTCCTTTTATTTCAGACCTAGCAGCCTGAAGAAAACCACCCTAAATACACGATTAAGTGTTTATTTTCATTCACACACTTCTATTCTATGTATGCATACCTCTAGAATTCAAATTACAATCTGTATCTCTAAACGGCTGTTTTCTCACATGAGTCAGACGCCTGCCACTTCCCGCAGCACTTATACTCGTAAAAAAGTTGCAAAATAAAAGATCACCTGTACTTTTTTTTACAAGAAAATATAATTGTATATAGTCTTTCTAGCTTTAAAATCTCTTCACTTTAGCCTTCAGTGTGTAAACTTGTTGTTTAACAGTGTTGTACAGCATAGACCCAGAAATCTACAGTTTGTACTCCTATCTATGTTTTAATATATTTCGAGCGGTTTTTTTTTCTGCTAAGCACTCTAGATTTATTCCTATAACATTGTTATTTAACTAAACAAGCATGCGTTTACAAGGTATATTTTTCCTGGCCTTTAGTTTTTTAACAGTCATTCTGCATAAATCGCATCGCCATTACTATATTTACCATTTAGTTTTCACTTTAGCAGATGCTTTTATCCAATGAGCGACATGCCGAAGCCAATCAAAATCAATGAAAATACGCAAGTGCTAACTAACAAGACTCAGTTCAGCTTGAAACAAAATGAAACCAACGAAAAGATGACTGAACCTGTGTGAGTTTTATCATGCATTCAGATTTCCATGCATTAGAGAATTATGCATAAGTCTTAATAAGAGAAATCGGTCAGTTTGCAATATTCAAACATGTACAGTTCTGAGAAATTACAAAATACAACCACACAACTGGACTAAAGTATGACTAATATAGAAGAGTTAACTAAGCCTTTTATTGTCGAATCCATCTTAACATCCGTAGTTGTTTGCCTTTAATTGTTATTCTGATTCCTGATGCACTCATTGTAACTGAATATTTTAAGGGGATGTAGGATTAGTACTGAAATTCAAGTCACAGAGTTCTGGCCCTGAAATTTTGATCCAATGCCTTATTAATGCTACTGACAATCAAAAGAGAAGCTTCTCAGAATCCGCGCCCCTCACTGATGCGTCACTCATATACACAGTTGATCTCTGCCCATCTGGCCCCTTCACAGGGCTACGCCCCCAGCACACCAGAGAGTTCCGCCTACACTTGCTCTAAACTCCAGATCAAACAAGGACACAACCTGCAAGCGTATTAATCAGCCACATTCCCTCCAATTATCCCTCATCGCTCTGTCTAACAGATGCTTTGTTTCGCACTCCTTTTACCTTCATTCAGAGAATAAATTGACTCACTTCATCGCTTCCAAGCATTCATTTCTCTTATATATGAGCTGTGATTATTTTCTTCAACACAGAAACTATGAAATAAAAGAAGTAACTGATAACCAAAGGAAACGTAGTGTGCCATCTCCACTCTTTCTTTGTTTTCCCCCTTAAACAAATGTGCTGTAAGTGAAATAACCTCAGAAATGAAAAAAAGAACAAAAAAAAAGTAAACTAGCAGAATGAAGAAAAATCTACTTTCATCGCATTTCTGAATGCTGTATCTCTGTGCCAGAAAGACACAGTCTGGTGTAAACACACCTATACGCTAAGTCATTAATTACAAGAACAGAAACACCATTTAAAGATTACTGAAAGAAGACCAGCATGCCCGCTGTTTAGTCTTGCCAGATATAGCCGTGTTCACAGAAGCTTCTATAAAAGATGACTGAAACATATCTAAGGTATTGTTTGTTCTTATGAATAAAAAGTTGTGCACGTTTGTGCAATTAATATACAAAAAATAGTGCAATAATAATAAATCTCTCTTAATATTGCATATAAGAAATAACTGTCTCGCTGTTATTACTTCTACCTTCACTTTTGCAGGTGTTTGATGTAGATGGCAACTAAGAATATGTTTTCCAAAACACACCACCCTTCTTTCTTCTTCCTCAGATTGCTACACGAGCTGTAAATGGAACATCGGTCATTATCGCTCACACAGTCACTCGAAACATGTGAACATCTATTCTCTGGCCAGGCTCAGGTATCGTCCAGAAAACAGCCTCAGCTTAACAAGACTGGCGGCTACGACTCTAGACTGGGAAAACCGCTCCTTCCTGGAGTTCACTGTGGGCGCACGTCCCTAGAAACTAAACATCCATCAACACATGATCGTACTATATGTGCATGTTTGTCGTGAAGCGACCAGAAGAGAATGCAAAACTAGCATAGAAAAACTCCTCTGTAACAGAGACAGTAGAGTGTTAATATACAGTAACAAGCATGCTTATATATTTTCTGTAGTGTTCATTGAAATGCAAAATGTGTTTAAAGCCACAGAGGAGAGGATTACACTCTTAAATGAATACTGAAAAACATCTTCAAAATAACTCCAAATATTGAATGAACTAAACAACTAAAACAACTTTTGGATGACTGACTCTCCGATTCTCGTGTGGAAATCGGATGAATCCTCTTTGATTCAGAGGAATTTTTAACCTAGAAAGCAGGGCAATTTCACTACTATTGGTATTTAATTATACACATTTGTTAGTATTTAGCATTTTTTTATTAGTATTATTATTCTATAGTATTTTAAATTAAATTTTTATATTTTGCATTTTCATTTTCATATTTTAGTAAAATTTTTTGTCAATGTTTTAATTTAATTATTTCACTTTTTAGTTTATGTTGGAGAACGCCATGTTTTTCTGTGTATATTATGTTAGTAATATGTTAAATTGTTTCTTCTTTTATATTTTTAATTTTTAAATTGGTGATTAAAGTTTTATTATTATTTAGTATGTGTTTTTTGTCATGCTTATTAACAAAAATTTTTAATAGAATACTTTATTTCAGTTTTAGCCTTAGCTATTGTAGTACTTCTATTTGTTATTTTATTTTTTTTTTTTTTTTTTTGGTTGGAAAGCTGTGGAGTCCTGTGAATCACAAGTTATTATTTCTTATATTTAGCATTTTTATCTCCATTGTGTTTTTTAAGCTTTTAGTCAACTTCTTTTTTATGTGTTTTTTGTCTTCCTTATTAGCCCTTTTCATCGTCAATAGAAGTTTTTCATGAATTGTTAGGTCAGATTTTAGTTAATTTAGGGTCAATTTCTAGTTTGTATTTTTTTCTTTAATTTCAGTTGCACATCTATTTTATTCGAGTAACAATTTGTTTTTTTTTTAATGGTCTAGTTGTAGTTTTCATGCCAATTTATTAGCCAAAATTAAATGAAATGCAAATCGATTAAATGAAATGAAATGTAACTCTTATGATCATTATAGTTTAACTATAATAACCCTGTGCAGAAAAAGCCTTTAATAGTGCGCACTGATCCACGCATTGCCCTGACGCTCTATTTTCGAGGACCATTTAGCCCGAGAGCTACCGCAGCGATAAACATTGCTTTAACACCAGATCACGGGCGAAAAGCCACCGAGTCACAAGTAAATCGAGATTGGATTTAAGAAAATGGGCCTTCTTGAGCCTTTAGATTGCGGATTAACTGTTTGCCGGCATCCTCTTATCAAACCAGAGGCCTTATTCCGTGAGCTCAACCCTACTGAGCGGCTGCTGGGAAGAAGAACAGCCACCAGATGGCATACGTCAGAGCAGCCAAGGGGATTTAAATGTTTGTGCCGGGCTGTGTAAGGATCTTGGGGCCGGTGGCTGGTGTCCCGCTGGATCGCTCAATGATAAGAAAAGAACATTAACATGGGCTTCATGCTACCACCATGCGTGCCCGCAAAGATCAATGGTTTCTAACCGACATAATGCACTTTGAAGCATCCTGTGAGCAAAGCAAGAGATGGCAAAACAACCATCATCCCTCCTCTCTCCAGAAAACACTATTCTATGTTAATAGAAAGAGACACGAGGCCAGTGCTGTTTCACAGTCCAACAGAGGCATGCTGTGGCACTCATGACACTTTCACAAGAACAAAAAAAAAAAAAAAAATAGAACGGCTGTAAGTCCAGTGAAACAGGTTCTGTTTCTTCAAAAGAGCCAGTAAACCCTTCAGGAAATATTGTTTGTCTACCAAGAGGTCAAAATGAATATTATATGTTTTTTGGCGAAGCCACACCATTATGTAATGCTCAGATTGTTAGAGCGGTGTTATTTTATTAGTATCGCTGAGAGACTAGTTGAGTTTTATTATAGTTTTACAGGAAGTTACATACATTTAGGGTTACATACATGTTTATTTTGTATATTTTCTAAAAAACAACAGAAAACCTACAAAACCTTGAACAGAAACTGTTAGCATTTTTTAATAATTGTTTTAATTGTGGCGCCTTTTTTAAAAAAACAAATGTCTATACATTGGTATAAAATTTTATTTCTCCGTGTTTATTGTTTTGATTTTAAGTGGTTATTATGTCTAACACAATGTTGCCATGACAACTAAAGAAATAAACAGTATGTTCAAGTTGAAAGTTTCAAAATACATAAAAATAAAAAGTAACAAAAAATAAAAGAAAAATAAAAAAAATAGCAAAAACATACCAACCAAAAAAAAAACCACGACAAACACAAAAAAAAAAAAAAAAACACACGAAAAACAAAAACAAAAAAGAAAAAACAAAGACACCGCAACAAAAACACACGCAAACAAACAAAGAAACAACAGAGCACAACCAAAAAAACCAGACAAAAAAGAACAAGACCCAACCCAAAAAAAAAAAAAACCAAAAAACCAAAAAAACACAACACAAAAGAACAAAAGCACCCCAAAACAAAAAAAAAACACTAAAAAAAAGAACAACCAAAAAGCTAAAATCCAAAAAAACACGTGGTACAACAACACAAAACAACACCACAAAAAAGAGAAAAATAAACAAAGAAAAAGCAAAAAAAACAAAAAAAAAGAGAGGAATAAACACAAAAAAAGAAGTAAAGCCAAAAAATAATCACACTAGAAAAACAAAAGAAAAGCAGAGAAAAACAGAAAACTCTGAAAATGAAAAAAAAAGTATGAAAAAAATAAACATGAAAAAAAAAAAATACATCCATATAAACACTGACCCACACACAAAAAAAAAAAAAAATATAATATATATAATTAAAAAAAAGCATAAGAGTTTTAAAGGATTTTATTGGCAAAAAAAAAAAAATTAAAAACTATCAAATAAAAAAAAAAAAAAAAATAAAAACAACAAAAAAAAACTGTGGTGAAAAAAAAAAAAAAGACAATAAAATACACACACAAAAAAAAAAAAATAAAAAGAAAAAACAAAAAAAACAGAAGGAACATATTAAAACAAACCACAAGGAAAAAAGGGAAAAAATAAAAAATATAAAAACAATTTTCCTATATTAAGTGGGTGACACGGTTTAAATACTGTAACAAGAAAAAAAAAAAAAAAAATACAAAAAAACAACATATAACACCCGGTACACATACAAATAAAAAAGAAACAAAAAAAAAAAAAACAAATGTGGAAAAAAAAAAAAAAAAAAAAATTTTGACAATAAACTAATATATACTATAAAATATAAACATATAATAATCAGATTGTATTTTCTATAAAAGCAATTAAACTGGAATACTTTAAAAAAAAAATGTGTTCATAATGATTGTGTCTGCTTTTAATGTTAATTTGCCGCTGAAAAAAACAAGACACAAAAATGTTCCAGAAATCACTTTATTCAAAAACAAAAAACAATCCAAACTAACTAAAATACCTCGAAAAAAATAAAAAAAAAAAAACAAAAAAAAAAAAAAAATTTAAAAACATAGCACCAAGTTGCACAACAAAACAAAAAAGTGTGTTCACTATCAAAACTTAAAAGATTTTTTTGTTTTAAACAACCAATACAAATTAGCTGGAATGTCAAAAAAAAAATACGCAAAAAAACAATAAAAAAAAAAAATAGGCACTGCCATCAAAAAGTGACAAGAGCGCTTTAATCCTGCTTTTTAAACTATAAAAAAATATTAAATATAAAATAAACTCCAAAAAATAACATCACCTCTCTGAACAAAAAAAAAAAAACAAATCCAACTAACTCAATGTGAAAATGAGCTAGAAAAAAAAAAAAAAAAAAAACACGGTGAAAACAATCCAAAATAAAAAAAAAAAAAAAAAAAAACAAAAAGTAAAAAAAAAAATGGACACACAGTTGAAATAAAAACACAAAGCAGAGAAACACAAACAAAAAAAGTAAAAATAGACAGATCCCCTTAGCGAAACGGCAGTGAAACAAAAGAAAATGAAAAACAAAGAAAACAACAATTGTACAAAAAAATTAACCAAAAAAAAAACCAAATTCAAAAATGACTGAAAAAAGGAACTAACAAACAACACTTCAGAACAGTTAGGAGAACGCAAATTAAACCAAACACCCACACAACAAAGGCGACGATAGAAAATCACGAGGACTAAAAAAGAAAAAGTAAACAGCGAAAGAACAAAAAAAAAAGATAAAAAAAAAGGCTAACCAACGAATTTTCCACTGCAAAAAGGTACCAAACAGGGGCACAGGCATTGTCTGCTATTACAATCAAAATGAAAAAAAAAATGTGTTATATTGATATATTTCAAAAAAAAACAGCTGAAAAAAAAAAAAAAATAAAAAACAAAATAGATAACAAAACAGATGTCCCCTTTTTAACGAGTGTCCTGATAAAAAAAAAAAAAAAAAGTTCCAAAAAAAAAAAAAAAAAAAAAAGCTATGTGATAAAAAGAAATAATAGTATTGGTAAAAAAAAAAAAAAAAAATTTTAAAAAAGAAAAATTATTTTTATATTTGTCATGTCAATTTAAAAAAAAAATTTTTAGTAAAAAAAAAAAGCTTTTAAAAATTTCTAACAAAAAAAAAAACCCACACACACACCGACAACACACAAAAAAAACAAACACAAAAAAAAAAAAAAAAAAAAAAAAAAAAAACGCAAAAAAACAAAAAAAAAAAAAACCACATAAAAAAAAAAAACACAAATACGCCACGCAAAAAAAAAAAAAAAACAAAAAACACAAAATCACCTACAGCAAAAACCACCAACAAAAACAAACATACACGCACGACCACACACCCACAAAAAAACCCAAACACCAAAACAAAACAAACACAAAAGCCATTCACAAAAACACAAAACAACACACACACACAACACCACAACACACACACACACCCACAACACTCATTCAAGAATTGTGAAAATGGTAGAAGTTGAAAGTTGTTTATTAATTTGATTACCTTATTTTCTCTCTCTCGCCTCTCTCTCCTCGCTCATCCCACCACCCACACACACACACACACACACACACACACCACACACACACATACACAACACACCTCTTGGTTCTTTTCAGTTTTTATTTTATTTATTTACTGTTAACATTTTTCAGTTAGTTGTCATCATTCTCATTGCAAGTTTTTATCTAATATTTCTATTTTATTTTTATTTCATCTTGTTTTTTTCATTAATACAAATGTTTTTAGTGGTTAACAATATACCCGGAGAAATTTTTTGTAATTAGGAATTACTTATTGTTTAATCTAATTTTTCTGTCGCACTCTGAGGTAAATCAGACCACTTAGGACAAATATATTTAATGTGGAATTACATTTAATGGCTTCTTTAGGTTCCAATTATATCATAATTTTTAATGCTAAAATGTATTCACTGAATATTTTAATGAAAGTGCGGTCAAGTACATCTTTAAACTAAATTCCCCTGTTAATGCATGCACAAACTCTTATATATTTATGTTAATGTTCCTCAAACATCCTGCTTTGGGTTTGTTCTGAACATTTAACTCCCCATGCAATGAATTCGGCACAAACCACTGAACATCCACGCAGACTCAAACTTAACATTTAAAATAAAAAACACAAAACTTAAAAATTAAACTAGAATTAGGCAAGCTGATCATATGTTTTTAAATAACTTAGGCAAGCTGAAATATTAATTAAAGCTATAATATTATATCTTTATAATGCTTAATTATATATTAAGATATTAATTAAAAGCTTATAATGCATAATTTTTTCCTTACTTGTATCTCTCACAAGTCTGGCTTTATAAATCACAACTGCAAAGTCAGAGCTGTGAGATTAAAAGTAGCAATGTTTATTTTTTATTCCGCGGAGCAGAAACAGGTTTCCATAATTTTCTGTGAGAATAATGAGATCATTGATTTAAAAAAACACAGGTTTGATCTGCAGGAACATGTGTTTGATGCTAACAGACCTCAGAAACATTCGCAGCCGGGCTCAGAATCAGACGCTATTAGCCAAGAGAAAAGCTGAAGCATCAGGACGACAGCCTATTACTGTCAGGACTGATCCATCCTCCTCTGCTGTAACAAATCTGACTCTGGTCACGACACCTCACCGTCTTCTCTCTTCCATATAACGAAAGCTTAAATGGCATCTGTACTTCACTGACAGCAGGAATACTATGGTAAACACAAAGCATGTTACTGAGCGGTTGTGCGTGGGTTCCAGGGAATGAACATGTGATCGCTAAAGCCTTCAGAGAAATTGTTTGCACATTGCTGCGTGGTTGTGCTAGGGCTGTTCTGGGTGGTTGCTATGGCATTTCTAGGTGGTTTGCTAGGGTGTTCTGATGGTTGCTATGGCATTTCTAGGCGCGTGCTAGGGTGTTATGGGCTATTGCTATTACTATACAAAAAAATCTTGATTTGGCACCACCACTTTATTTTTAGGAGTATTCTGGACAGTTGCTAGGGGCATTGCTTATAGTGGTTGCTACTGGCAACCTGGGTGGTTCTTAGGCATTTTTAAGGTGGTTGGTATGTCATTGCTAGTGGTGGCTAGACTAGGGTATTTGAGTATGGGATTTCTCAGTACTCTGCATATAAAATTAGATGTTGTTAAATAAACATTAAAAACCTGTGATGTTCTCTTACATGTCTTAAAGGGACAGTTCACCCAAAACTGGAGACGACACCCGCAGCGGTGCCGCTCGTCCACGTCATGTAAGTGAAGTTGTAAGGGAAAGTGGGGAGGCTAAAAACAGGAAAGAGTGTTTAGTTGAAACTGGTTGTTGTGGGCGAGTGGCAGAAAATGCAAAGTCAATGGCGACCGGCCACTTTAAGAGCTCAAAAAAACAAACAAAATGGTAAAAAAAACATATCAGGGCAACACAGACATGTGACCTCTAATGATATATATAGTGTAGTCTTAGGAAGCGAAACGATCGGTTCAGTAGTTTGCGTTATTTGATCAAAATACAGAAAAAAACAAAAACAATATTATACATTTAAAATATTAGTACCTAAAAAAGTGTATTATACTTTTATTATTACTTATTTCTGTGATGCAAAGCTGAATTTTTTAGGATCATTATCACATGATCCTTTAGAAATCATTCGAATATGATGATTCATTATCAAAGTTGGAAACAGTTCTGCTGCTTAATATTTTTTCAGAACATGTGATACTTTTTTTAGGATACTTTGATGAATACAAAAATAAAAAAAAAAAAGAAAAAAAGAAGAAGCTATGTTTTTAAAATATAAATATTTTGTAATAACAATATACACTACTGGTCAGTAATTTGGGGTCAGTAATTTTTTACTTTCTTTTTTTTAAATAAAATGAATACTTTTATTCAGCAAGGATGTGTTAAATTGATAAAAAGTGATAGTAAAGAAAATATATTATTAGAATATATATTATTATTTTATTTTTTTATTTTGAATAAATGCAGTTGTTTTTAACCTTTTATTCATCAAATATATTAGACAGCAGAACTGTTTCCAACACTCATAATAAATCAGAATATTAGAATGATTTCTAAATGGTCATGTGATCGACTGATGTTACATGTGACACTGAAGGCTGGAGGAATGATGCTGAAAATTCAGCTTTGCGTCACAGGAATAAATTAGTTTTTAAAGTATATTCAAATAGAAAACTATTATTTTAAGTTGTAATAATATTTCACAATATTACAGTTTTTTCTGTATTTTTGGAGTAATGATGCTGAAAATTCAGCTTTGCATCGCAGGCTGTACTGTATGAGCTTTAATAATAATATAAGTATTACATCATTGCTTTCATACAATGAAAGAAAAACGGAGTCCTCTTGATTGCAGGTAATAACCCTCACAAACATCGTCAGTAGTCACAGGTTTTAATTTTGTGTCTCCTTTCAGTTTGTGTTTAGTTATGTTGTTTTACTCTCAAAGATCCGGTAGCCATTGACTTGCATTTTATGAATGACCCTTTTTTCACCAGTTCTACTGAATTAAAAAAATTAATAGCCTCCCGGATATTTTGGATTTTTGTATTTTAGTTTGTTATTAGTGTTACCGAGTGACTTTTGTAGTCTATATTTGAAGTAAAAGTCATTATGTCACAATATCTTAAACGATTTGCTGTTAACTGATTGTAATTTCTTGAAAGCACATTGTATCTATCATGTTAATATTAAATAAACCATGATGTCAAAAAAAAAAGTAGTCCCCCCCTCAGCTTGGCTTGTCGAAGGATGAGTTAATTAACAGTATCAGTTTTTTATTTTTGGGTGAACTATGCCTTTAAATTTGCCTCTTAAACAGATACAAGAAGAGATCTGGTTTTAGTGATGGGCTTTATTGTTGATGGTCTTCCACTGTCCACTTCCAACCCGCACTGCAGTACAGATAGGAATCCCACAATGTCTCTCTGTTTTTTGGCCTCCTTCCACTGCAGTAGGACTGAGCGTTTGGTGTCTCGGATGGGCCGGACGGCCGTGGAGGTGTGGAACTCCTAAAACAGCATAAAAACCAAATCTAATTCTTGTATACATATTTATGGTTTTCAGGATATATAATTTACTTAAGTGCAATTAAAAGTAAAAAAAAAAAATACATGTAAAAACCCAGAAATTAGGTAATGCCCCTTGTGTTCCTTTTGATTTTCTACCTAATTATTGCCTCAATATACATTTTTTTAATAGATAATTTATGCAAGTGCAAGTTTAAAGGTAAGACAAAAAGCCCCTAAACAAATTGCATATAAAAACATTCAGACCAAAATTAGTTATTTTTATTAAAAAGTAAATAAATAAATGACATAAAAACTGAAATACAGACCCGTGCTAGCATAGACAGAAATAGAAGTTTTCATTAATTTGTGTGTTCTTCTTGCAATTTCACTATTTCAAGTATTAAAATAAAATAAATAAATAAATAAATAATAATAAAATAAATAAAATAACAAATATTCATAAATAAACAATTACAACTTGCATACAAGTAAAAAAAAAAAAAAAATTTAAATTATCACCACCCAGCCATATTGGTGTACATACACACTTACTATCTGAAATGTTTTATACCTATATTTATAGTTACATATATATATATATATATATATATATATATATATATATATATATATATATATATATATATAAACAGTATATATTATATTCATATATACGGAGTATTTGGTAAATTATCATATATAATTATCATAATTCATCACATATTTAAATGCAAGATGTGCCGAAATTAGACGAATTGAAAATTTCCTAAATATATTACAGTTGTTTCGTGCATATATGAATCGTATGCCTTTAAACTATAAATGGACATTAACTCTCTCACAAAGCAGCAAGTCTCCATGAAGATAAAGTATTGTAAAAAATAGCCTGCATAGTAAAAACGGCCCCGGTGTGGTAAATGGTGAACTTAAATCTTTTTGCATATCTAGTATTTCTGCCTCCCACAATTGCAGACAACCTGATGAACTCAGGACAGTTTTATTATATGGTTCTTTAATAAAAGCCAATAAAGGTATGTGCCTGCAGCAGGGGTGCATTTACTCGCCTGCTCATTACAGAGTCTTCCGTGCTCTTTGATGTTTGGAGCTTTATTGCGTTCGCCTCCTCTGCTCTGGAGAACTAACGCACCGGAAAGCACTTTACGACGGTGAGTCACCACTGCGGCTTGAGACTTGAAAACCCGTAAAACGGCCCTCCAAAACCTGAAGGCTCTTGACCTTTTGTGAAAATGGGGAGGCCACAGACATCAGAAAACCGAGGATGTTAACGTTAAAAACCTGCTTTTGTTGTTGAGTGTCTTGGGGCATTTTATTTGCTTTGTAACTTACCTAACCCTACCAAGTAATTCTCAGGTCTGCTTAAGCGTACGGATTTGGTAATAGAATGCAGAATGTACAATGCAGATAGTATTAAAAATGCAACTATACTAGAAATGCATTTTTGAATAATCAGCGTTTTGCAGTTGAATGCTTGCAGTGTTGCCAGCTAAACTTCAATGTCCAACACGGATATCATTTAGTTTTTTTTTATTCTTGCAGCAGGCAGAGCAATGCTGCTTGCAACGTAAATGCCACAGTTTTCGATTCCCAGGTAAAACTATACCGTAAAGCGCATAACTTCAAATGTTATAATTAAAAAATAATACTTAGGATGAAGTTTTTTCATATACTGAACCTATCCCAGTGTTTTTATTCTTAACCTAAAAGAAGAAAAAATTAATTAAAATGTAACAAATGAAAACCAAAATAAAGAAAACACAGAAAATAAATATATCCCAAAGAAAAATGTAAACTTAAAAACTAGAGATGCTAAGAACGGCAACCAACGGAAACCTAAATGCAAAATTCAGCGAGAGATACTCTAAAAACGGCAATTATAACCAACTAACATAAAATTACTAAAGTTCTAAACTGAAATAAAAAAAAACCTCAAAACATAACACAAACTTACTTCCAAAATAAGTAAATGTTAGATTATCATGTAACTAAAAAACTATAACCAGTGTAAGTAAATTAACTGCAACAAGATTAAGCTGGCATACTTGAGTATTCACTAATACTGGGGATAACATTTTTAAGGCATTAAGCAACACTAATTTTTTAAATAATAAACCAACGCACAATGACCAACGCACATAACAAATTAGTAAAACCAAACTCTAAAAATAAAACCAACTTCCAAAATATTATTAATATAAAATATAATTAATTTAAAATAATTACCAAAATGCTATTTATTGTACATAAATTAAGTATTATTTATAGTAAAATAAATAATATTGTAAGATAACACTGAACCCATCACTGAACGATTTACATTGTAAATGTATATCATTATATGGTGTCCAAACCCAACTTACAAATGCAGACTAAAACCAGCACACAAACCAGTTTCTGTCCAACTACGTACTTTGGTTTTTGATAGTTTGTGTTAACCTGAGCCACCAAAAAATTTGTGTGCATAGATTGAAAACTACGCCTGGCTTTAAAGATATCATTCCGGTCTGCTGGTTAAGTCGCCACAAGCAAACCTGTGCCACCAGACTCAGAAAAACAGCAAGTGCTTTGAAGTAGAAAGGATAAGAATTATGCGGCAGTCACCTAACACCGGATGAGCTGGCATTAATGTTTCAGGTAAGCTTTTAATGAACTATTTGCTTTGCACGCACCCTCGCCACCCAGGATACAGGCTTTTCACAGTCTCCTAATTATGCCAGCTAGTCAAAGTGGCAGCCTTATTAGCTGCGTTGTGTGAAGCCAACTACGACTGTAAGGCCCGCAGCTCGAGTGGCAAAAACGACAGTTCGCCGGAGCGCAGGACCCCGCAGGGCTGGTTCTTAACGAGCTGAACTGCAAGCATGCGTGTGACGAAGGTCAGTCTCTCAACCCCAAACTCCCGGAATACGTGCGAGGCTTCTGCCTCCGCGGATCCGTTCAGTCCAGCTTCAGCAGCGGTATGTAGGTGTCGCTAAGCTCACAAACGACACACACATCAAACGTGGTGGGGGGGACGGCACTCAGATTTGACCTGTGGACGGTAAAGAAGGAGACACTGAGACTGTGCAGAACACTGGCAACATACAGCATGCAGAAACATAGAGCAGGAGAGTCGAGGGACCATGGAGACTCATGGAGACTCATATACTAGAAATACAATAACATTAACTGAAATAAAGCATATAATATTCAGAAAAAGATATAAGTTTAACCTCTCTTTAAGACCCCAAGCGACCTCATATGAGTACATTATATTTTTTGTGAATTTCCTCTGAGACTGTACATGCCACAGTTTTAAGTCGGGATGTCCTGTACAGAACACATTCAGGTCTTTTCAGAGAATACCAAATGATTGGATTGTTTCCACCATGACCAATTCCCTCTCCTTGGTCATCAAAAAAAAATTTCTGAAATTAATTTAGTGTACATTCTGGAAATATGATAATATTTTGTTATTATCATTTAAATCTGTCTATCTTCTTAAACTGTGTGTCATAAATCAACATCCTCAGGAAAATGTTATGGGCTAAATCAAACAAATATGACTTTCTGTTTACAAAACAGGACGTTGGATTTCATAGATGTCCACCCATGATGACACCGGACAAAAAGCATGTATATGCTACATTTTGGTAGCCTAACAAATGAACTGGGAAAGAACATTACATTTTGGGAGTCTATGGAATATTAATATTATTAAGAAAAATCATAATCAATATTGCTAAGTATAAAAAGGACATGTCTCATTGTTCTCATCTACATGACAAAAACTCTCGATTAAATTATGTTAAGGTAAAATGAGTGCAAACATTTATTTTAGCTACATTTAAAATAAAACATAAATATAATATTGCTAAGTAAAAAGGCAACATTGTTAGAATTCAGTCTACAAATGAAAAAAATATATATAGTTAATTGAAAGAACAATTTTAGCTACATTTTTAAAAATAAAACATGTTAAAGTTAGTCAACTAAAATTGCTTTCTTAAAATACCCAAAACAACAGCCAACACCACTTAAAAAAAGTAAATTCAATGAATCATGTTTTTTCAGTATAATTCCCAGATACTCAAAATAACTAATAACCAAATATATTAAAACTAAGCAAATAAAAATTAATAAAAAACTATACATATATATATACAAAAAACTAATAACAATGACAAAAAACAACCTACACACTACCATAACTTTAACTTCAAAATTAAAGTGAAAACAGAAAAAATATAAAAAATAAAACTAATTCAAAAGACGGATTAAAACGCTATAACACCTCTAATATTATTAAAATAACATTTAACACAACAAGGCAATACGTTCATTTTTCATTAATATGGGTTAATATAACAGTAAAACAAAAAGCAAACGCATTTGACATTAAAATTTATTTTCAAGAACATACATTTCCACCTGATCAAAGTGCAAATATTTTGACCTGCACATACCACCCCCACACACCATTTTTAGTGAAAGAAAAAAATGTCCATAATAATAAATAAATAAATAAATTACACGCAAATGTAAAATCTAGATACACCTATTGTGTCATAAATATGGGATAAGACAACATAAAACACTCTCAAATTTGTCCATAGCAAGCTTCAGTTTGCATAAATATATTTTCAAGGACATTTATGACATCAAATTTCTGACATCAAGTGTTCTATATTCCTGTAATATTTTTCTCTCATCATGTTTTCGTTAAATAAAAAATGATAAACATTCCAAAAATTCCAAACTTTTGAGTTACAAATTTTGCAACAATTTGGCAAAAGTGAGTTTTATGGGGTTTTTTATTGGTACGTTTTCAGTAAGAGTCGCGGAGGAAATATTGCTCAAACAAAATATGCATAACACAGTGTCTCCCAAGATGCATGAAGAAAATATATATCCTCGTAATGAGTCGCATTAATGATTAAAGGCTTCGATTTCATTTTTATGTATGGCTTGTTGCTAGCACTATACTGAAATCAAATTGACCCGTCACCTTTAGGATGATGTCTTAGAATAACAACTGCCTTGGTATATCACAGACAGCATTGAAGCTCACACTAGGCTTCGTTCAGAGCATGGCTACAATATCTAGTGATACAGAGGAATGCAGGCAACGCCTACTCAGTTTTTCAACCATACATTGGGCTGCACTATAAAATTTTCTATGCATCAATGCAAACATCAGACAATACTACAACACACCACACACGGTCAACACACTGCAGTAAGTACCTGGGGTAAAACCTCTCTTGCTTTATAAAGAACAAGTTCATGCCTGGGGTTTCTTTGCATCTCCTCGCTAATGGCCCACGAGTCCCCTGAGTGTTGCCATGTGCGTAAGCAGCACAGCACATACGACATTTTCTAAATCCTTTGAGCGTCAGAGACATATCATCATCTGTTAAATGCTGAGTGCCATAAAACTGCCTCTGGATTTTTATAGGGTTATTACCGTACAGGGGAGCCCAGACCACCTGGGCGTAATGCCGTTATATGAGATCTGCCCTCTAAAAACAGAGAGCAAATTCATCATCATAACTGTTCACCGTACATTTGTGTGGGTGGTTAATACGTGAAAAAGAAATAGGGTCTCAGACGAGCAGGCAGGGAGTTACCACAACTCTGTAGCTTGCTGGATGAATCTCACCTATCGTGTCGATGTAATATGTTCAGGCCCATGTTCCCCTTTAAAACCAAAGAATAAACCCTGGCATAAATAAGAAACAGCATTGGGAAAGTTTTACTACATTACAATTGAGCTAATTTTTTCCCTTAAATTCGCATGCCATGTATCTCGCAATGTTCGTATTGTATCATAAAAAACATTTTCATTACACTTGAAATAAATAGTAACTGGGAATAAAATACAATGCAAATAATAAATAATAATAATAAATAATTATACAGACATATAAAAATAGATATGACCAAACCGACTAAAAATTACATAAAACTTGAACTAAAAAGGAGTTGAATTGAAATGAAATGAAAAACTGAAAATATAAAAAAATAGGGGATATACTTATAACATACCACAAAAACTATAATAATGAAATCAATAATACATAAACATAGATATAATAGTTTTAATATTTATTTATTATTTTTTTAAATGTTTATTATTTTTAATGGGGTGAATCTTCAATACAGTAGATGCTGCCTTGCAATATTATTTATTTTTCTCATTTAAATTAGAATTGATGGCAACAAAAAACAGCCATTTTGGTACATTAATTGTATATACATTTTACTGCAAATAAAATGACAAATATGTTTATTTTTTACCTAAAGTAATGTAGGAGTATATAAGGTTTACTTAATTGTTCTGAACATAATGTTTAAATTAAAAACCGTATATGAGTTATAGAGATATCATATATAGTATATATATAGATTATCTATATACATACATCTCCGCTATATATATACACCTATAATATATATCTGTTGTATATATTATATCTATATACATATATATATATCCTATATATATGCATTTATATACACACAATTTCTTTATTTCTTTTGATTTTGACTATTTTTCCCTTAAATTTCATTTATGCAATGTATCCCGCAAGGTTATTATTCATGTTACTACGACTAAAGGCAACTAAAAAAAAAAAACCAAAATATATATATATATATCTAGTAAATTTACTATACCAAACATACCATTTTTTTTCTCGTTTGATATACTAGCACGCAGCCTAAACTGCCACTAAATCAAATGTTCTTGACCATTTGTTGTGAGCTTCCCTAGAGTTATGATTCTGATGCAATGGAATATCACATGTTTAGTAAAGAATATCATCTGCGAATGTACAGTAAATACCAGCTCTGCCTAGTGAGTGATAGAAGCCGCGGTATTTTCTTCTTATCTCTCCCTCGACTGCATCAGTGTGAACTCAGGAGCGCTTTCTGTGATCTACTCACCCTCCATCTGGTCCTTAGTGATCACAATCTCTCCACTGACAGACAGAGACTAGAGCAAAGCAGGAGATCTAGATACAGATCGGATGCTGCTAGTCTCACTAGAAGAGACTTTATTCAGAACTCATGTACAAACCCCTAGCAACAATTTAGACCAAAGTTTGTCTATATAAATTTCAACAAATATTGTCTATTTTGTCTTGTGTGTATTTTTATATATTTTTAAATCCATCTATCCTTATTTTTATAAAGAGTATTAGCTATTATTTTTGTTTAACAAACAATAAATGGCAATAAATGTCTTTCTGATTCTAAAACTCATTAAAGCACAAGAAGGACAAACCACCATGTTAGGATATTTAGAAATTCAGTCCACTTTTCACTCAAACTATTACCCTTATAATATAGTTTCATAATGAAAATATAACTGTATAAAAAGGCAAAACTAAAGCATTTTCTCTGGGTGTTCTCAGACTTTGGACTCCATAAATATGCATAATAAGATGCAATTATCTGCGCAAAAACTAAACACAAGCCAACAAGACTGAACACTGTTGAGTAAAGCAGGATGTTGCTAAGGAGACCAGAGGAAGGTTAGGCTCTCTCGTACTCTCTCACTATGATGTCTTTCATTCTTCAGAGTTTATCCCCCGAAACAGCTGAAGCTGCTGGGATCTCTCTCAAGATGAGAGCGACCATCAGAGGAACACCACGGATCATGCTTCACCTCTCTATGAAGTAACCCTGCCCAGGAGGCGGCTCCGTCCTGCACTGGGAGAGGAATCCACCAGAGGTAGATCGTAATCCCGGTTCAACACACAGACAGACAGACAGGGGGAAGAAGGGCGAAAGCGGAGGAAAAAAGGAGGAAGAGAACGGAAAGACGGAGAAAGGAAGAGAAGGGGAGAGAGAGGGAACAACACAGCATATAGCACTGAGCTTGAACTTTCCCGCTCTTCATGCTTTCTCCTGAAATAAAGGCCCTTGTAATCCCAAATGCATCTCTTCTTTCATTTCAGAAAAGATCTCAGCAATCTCAGCTCAGATTCTTGACAAAAAAAAGTGAGAGAGCTCAGTATGAGCTCATCACACTCGTACAAGATCAAATGATCTGAGCTGCTATGCATATTTATTTTAGCTCTATGCATGTCAGCAATATACTCATTCATCAGTGTTAGTTTTTAATATTATTATTATTATTATATTATTTCTTTTAGTATTTTTAGATTTGTTTTCTTTGTTATATGCTTTTTGTCGTATTTATCATCATTTTATATATACAGTGCACAGGTCAAAAGTTTGGAAACATTACTATTATTTTTAATGTTTTTTGAAAGTAGTCTCTTCTGCCTCATCAAGCCTGCATTTATTTGATCAAAAATACCGAGAAAAAAACTGTAAATATATTGTGAAATATTATTACAACTTAAAAAATAATAGTTTTCTATTTGAATATACTTTAAAAAATAATTTATTCCTGTGATGCAAAAGCTGAATTTTCAGCATCATTACTGCAGCCTTTAGTGTCACATGTAACATCCAGTCTATCACATGATCATTTAGAAATCATTCTAATATTCTGATTTATTATGAGTGTTGGAAACAGTTTCTGCTGTCTAATATATTTGATGAATAAAAGGTTAAAAAGAACTGCATTTATTCAAAAAAAAAAAAAATTCCTAATAATATATATTCTTATAATATATTTTCTTTACTATCACTTTTATCAATTTAACACATCCTTGCTGAATAAAAGTATTGATTTTATTTTAAAAAAAAGAAAAAAAAAAATTACTGACTCCAAATTACTGACCAGTAGTGTATATTGTTATTACAAAATATTTAAATATTAAAAACATAGGTTATTTTATTTTTTTTTTTTTTTTTTTTACTTTTTATTCATCAAAGTATCCTAAAAAGTATCACATGTTCTGAAAAATATTAAACAGCAGAACCTGTTTCCAACTTTGATAATGAATCATCATATTAGAATGATTTCTAAAGGATCATGTGATAATGATCCTAAAAATTCAGCTTTGCATCACAGAAATAAATGATAATTGAAAGTATAATAAATTAAAAAACAATTTAAATTTGAAATTGTAATAATATCTCACAATATTAAATTTTTTTTTCTGTATTTGATCAAATAAATGCAGGCTTGATGAGCAGAAGAAACTTCTTTCAAAACATTAAAAATAGTAATGTTTCCAAACTTTTTGACCTGTACTGTATATATTACTTGTTTTTATTGCAGTTTTGTCTTGTTTTTAATTCAGTTAGTTAATTTAGTTTTCATTGAATTTTCTTGAGTTTAAAATTTTCACCTCAATATTTATATTTCATTTCAGCATTATTTAACTTACTGAAAAATTATTTGTGAGAGTTTTAAACTTAGTTAACAACAGCAAAACTGTTAATGACCGTCATCTACATTACAATAAATATTTATATTTAATTTTTATTTCAGCTTTATTGCAATAACCAAAAATTATTTTTTAATAGTTTTAGTTCTAGTTAACAATAACAAAAACTGTCATTCGTGTAATTTTTATTCCTTACTACATAAATAAATAAATAAATAAATGGGAACTCCATTAATTTCATTTAAGCTTACTTATATTAAGTGTTTCATTTATATATAATACTTCAATAATTAAAGTTATTTTGTAATAGTTTTAGTTTGTTAACCATAACTGTCATCCATGTCTATTTTTATTTCTTAATAATAATAATAATATAGAAATAACCAGGAACTTAAATAATTCATTTTCATTCATTAATCCATTAATTTTGTTTATTTTTTATTTCAGCTTTATTTGAATACCAAAAAATTGTTTTTACTCTTTTAGTTAACAATAATCATTCATGTCTATTTTTTTAGTTCTTAATAAAAAGTAAATTACTGGGAACCCCATTAAGTTTCCCTGACCTATTAATGAGCAGCTTCTGAAAAATCAAATTTCTCTCCACAGCAGAGTTAAGCTGACTTCTAAGTTTCTTAGAAGAGGACGGCTGCAGGGCTTCTCCGCGCTCTTATTTGTTTAATCGCCACCAACAAGTGATGAAACAGACTCATAAGCAGCAACCTACCGTCCGGCTCCTTCCTGTTACCTGGAAGATTTGTAATGCAAATTTTTCCTCTGAGATTAAGTGAGGGACGTCACGTGCAGCAGAGTGAAGCTCGCTTTCCTAATTACACACTGCAGGCTTACAGAGCGTGGCCCACTTCCTTTGATGAGACAGGAAATTCAATCCCGTCCTCGTCTTGCTTTTTAAGGACTTACGCTGACAGGGGAACTCTGCTCTGGAAAGAACATCACAGATTCATGAGAATTTAAGTCTCTGATGAGTTCAAGTTTTACATTGCTTAGTGTTAGGAGAGGCAGGCGACAATTGTAACACACTAAACTTCTTCAGTCGCCAATAATCTGGAGTGATGACACCCAACAAATGATCAGTCAGGGGCAAAAAAAATGATTTTGTGATGTGAAAGTGTTTTTTTTTTTTTTTTTTTGAGATGTCCAATACTTTCGAAGCCTTTCAGTTTAAAAAGCTTCGTATATTTTTATATGGAAGTGCCATTTTCAACAACTGAATACAAAATAAAAGGTAATTCTGACTTTTCTGTCTTTTTTCTTCTCCAGTTGTGAGCTATAAAAGTCAAAATTGGGTAACATGGAAATTCGCCATTGTGTATTAATAAGTCAGGAAGTTCCGCAGTTTAATATCTCTCAATTCTGGACTTTTTTCTTCCGCATAATTAATGACGTTTATAACATCACATTTGACTTTTTCTCACATGGAGCTTAGTTCGTATCTCTCAGTTTTCTGACAATATATACCATATATCTTCACAACTGATAAACTTGTAATTGCATGGAAAGAAGTCAGAATTGCAAGAATAAAAAAAGGCAGAAATGCAGAAAAAAGGTCATTAAATGTAACATCAGTTCCACTACAGTCGAGTGTAGATGAATCCCAATGGGCAGTGTTATTTACAAAAGTTGTAACCAAAATCAAACACTAATCCAAACAAGATACACAGACTTGACTAGAACAGACTAACCTGACCCGCCAGCAGGCTACAACATTACATTAATAATACACGCCAAAAGCCAATGACAAAAACTGCGACTACTTATAACAAACAATCCAGGTCACATGACAAGAACAAACCAATGGGAAAAAGCCACATGACTAAAGCAAACCATGCGAACAAACAGGGCACGATGAAACCACATGACCAGACTAACCAATGAGAACATGGACCCATACACAAATCAGAGATACATGAGGGGCAGGGGGCATGACACGAAACAACAACAATCAAACTACAAAAGCCAAAGACATGAAAACATGAACATGGAAACAAACCCAAAACGGGGCATTAACACGCCAATTGCGGGAAAAAGTCTATATACTTGCAATTTGTGAGAAAAAATCTGAATTGCGAGAATATAAACTTGCAATTACAAGAAAAAAGTCAGAATTGCAATTGCTTGTGAAAAGAAGGTCACAACCCATTGAGATACAAACAAGCAAATTGCAAGAAAAAGTCTTTATTATTGGGAATACATGTCTGAACAACCTGAGATAAAAGAGAAATCGTAAAGTCGTTTTTTATTCAGTAGGGAAACTTCCACAATTTTATATCTAGATTGGCGTTATGAACTTTCTATGACAGATTCTAAACAGTAGCTATCAGTCAGGTTGATGGTTACCAGTATATAAAACAAAACTGCTTGACACTCTAAGAGTAAAGAGTTTCTGAGGATCTTTGACATAGGCGTAGGCTCTGTCTTCGACGGTCCAGTCCCAGGTCAGCATGAGCCGGATGCTGTACAAGGCCTTCATGTTCCTATGATACACATCGCTTCCTGTTGAGTCTGGCAGTCGCAGACCTGTCCTGCAGCTCCACCACGACTGGACTGATGCAGCACTGACCCTCAGCACGCAAGCGCATCGATTATGTTTGTAGTAAACCAACATTGCTTCATTCACTCATTCATTCATTCTCTTCGTGAAATCATGGCACCTTGTGCGTGATGTCAAATTGTCCACAGATTTGTAGTATTACTTTCAGAGATGGTTGGAGACAACAGCTCGTGAGGAATAATAATCTACAACAAATATGCCAAATGTGCAATTAGTAAACCCTCAATCTTTCAGTATACTGCATCGGCAGTTCATCACTGAATTTTAGTGATGTCATCAATCCAGCTCATGGTTATGTTTAGAAAAGATGAGCGAAAGATGTTGATCCAGGAAAATGTTCTTACTTGGCAAAATCACGGCGTAGCTTAATCATAATCTTGTGTTACATGTTTGTCTGAAATAAATGCGGAAAAGAAGCGATTTGCGGCTTTTAAAATCGATGTCGAATCAATGTCAATTTAAAAAACAACAACGCTATTAATCGAAAAGTACCCCCAGTTTTTAGAAAGGAACATTTTAAAAGAAGAATTAGGAAGAAACCATAAATTATTAATGATTTAATGCCATTGTGTGAATAATCACATAATAATGTAATCATGTAACCCATAAAAAGTAACTGTAATCTGATTGCCAGGCAGTTTAGAATGTAATATACTCTAATTACAAGTACCCAATTTTTGGAATTTGCTTAATCAGTTACTACTCCCGCACTGTTTATATGTTACTGTTTTTAAAGTTAAATTATTACATGACATCCTTCCACTAGAAACATAGTCCCTGACAGTGGACAGTAACCCGCCCATAGGAATGATCCTAATGAACCATACATCAACGGAAGCTTATTTATTCAGCTTTCAGATGATGTTGTATAACTGCTATTTTCAAAAATGTAACCTTATGACTGGTTTTTGTGGTCCTCTTAGGCTACACCCTTTTTTTAGATCACAAAAGAAGATTAAAAAAGCTTGCACTTGTCCATCAACGTTTTTCAATCTTTGTAACAAAACATAAATTATCCCATGCAAACTCATTCCATATTCCAAGTGTACTGAAGGCATACGGTAGGGTTTGGAGAGAAACAAATCGAAAAATGTAATCTATTATTAAGTGATAAGAAAATTCATGCATTTATCACGATGGTGCCGGCGGTTCGCATGCCTTGAAAACACACAAAAGAGTCGTCTTGATTCATGAAGGCAAATAAGATTTTGTGTTGGAACACAAGAGAAACATCAAGACAAATAAGATTACAACTTGAAACTGACAGCAGACCGTATTGTACAGCCTAGATGAAACTCCATATAATCACTAAAAGCGGTCTACTTCACTTGACATTACCGTTCATAAGGTTGGAAACATAGCGTGAGATTTTGTGTAGCCACTATTATATCACTACATCACTATAGTCAGGTAGTACTGTATATACATTGTGTTCCCCCTTGAATTTCCCGTAAAAATCAGCCATTTCTATTTCTCTGATATAAAACTACCTCTTACAGTTTTGTCCACAAGGCCCACTTTTACCTCAGAAGCGATTGAAGAATGATGCCTTGCTGCCATAGTTACAGGAATCAAGTCTTTAATGTTTCAATTCAGGTCACTTTTAATTACATTTATGAAGTGACAGGCTGTAAGTAGCTTTGTTCATGTCCTTCATGCCTTCGGCAGGCTGTGAAAAATGAACGTAAGAAAGACTCAATTAAGCCATATGTGTATGAGTGAGAGAAAATCACTGGAGTGTAATGGGAAAAACTGTTCTGTTTTCCTTCAAGCTTCCATTCCTGGCAAATAGCACCGAAAACCATTCCAAGGATGAGGACAAATATTAGTGTAATGAGACAAATGCCACGGCTGTCACCAGAGGGCACGATGTTGACAATGTTTGAGAAGACGTGCTATTTGTTTAGCTATGGTTCTCGCGTGAAGGGACAGGGAATTGAGGCAGAGAGGGAATTGGAAGTGATTCGATAACACAATTCAGCATGCTTGCAAATGCAAATTAATTGTGATGTTTGTCTCATATCAGCAGAAGGGCTGTTAATGGGGGAATTCAGATTTGTTTGAAAATGCTGTAGCTATTATTGTGATGAACCCTGTAATGAAGTCGTTTTGCTCTAACCGTGTGCTGCGCTGCAATAATACATGAAAAAGTGTGTTTGCATACAAAACTCAGTGTAACAATGCTAGGCTGCTGTGGGTTCAGGCTCATTGTCAGTATAGAACATTTTTAAGAGTGCATCTCTCCTGATCCAAAATACACCGCTGTTGAAAACGTTTGGGGTAAAAATGCAGTAAAATGTGAATATGATCCTTCCGACAATCATTCTAATATGCTGATTTGTTGCTGCTCAAGAAACATTTCTGATTATTAATCAATGTTGAAAACAGTTGTGCTGACCAAAAATTTTGTGGAAAACGTGCTACATTTTATTTTCCAGGATTCACCGATGAAAGGAAAGTTCAAAAGAACAGCATTTAGTTGAAGTAGAAATCTTTTGCAGCAATATAAATGCATCCTTGCTGAAGTACATCAAGTAAATTAAATGATTAAAATTAGAAATGTTGTTAGAAAATAATAATAATAAAAAGATTTAATATTTTTATTTAAATTTTAACATCTAGTTTATATATATATAAACTAGATGTTAAATGAAATACAAAAGAAAAATAAAATATTAAAATCTTTTTTATTATTATTTCTAACACATTTCTAATTTTAATTTTTATTTTACAACACCCTTAAATATATATATATATATATATATATATATATATATATATATATATATATATATATATATATATATTATATATATATATATATATATATAATGGTTTTAGTTTACTAAAATAATCCTGCTACATTTCAGTCTGTTGTATTATAAAAGCTTAATAATATAATCTAATATAACAGCTCATGTTTTTGGTGTATTTAGATTTACTGGCACCTTTACCAGTACCTTCACTATATTGACCAAGTAACCAGGGCGGTGTTTCCAAAAAAGCAGGTAAGCCTTGTTGATCGTAGCTCTATTGGTGGCAATGGGTCTACGATGTACTTAGGCTTATGATGCTTTTGGGAAACGCAGCTCAGAACACTCTGGAAAAATATAGCTGTAGGGGTTAGAAACAGCATGAGGGTGAGTAAATGAAGCCAGAATTTTCATTTTGGGATGAATTATGACTTCCTAAAAACTAGAAAGTGAATTGCACTCAGGTGTCTTGAGATGTGCAGAGCAGCGATTGTTGTATTATTTAACGTTCTGCTCTCAGTCTATTGGTGTTTCGATCCTCGAAGGTTAGAAATTGTACATTGGTTGCAAGATGCAATGGATTTGTCGTGTTGAAGGAGTGTGTTTTATTTGGATTGATTATAATTTGTTATTTTTTTAATGTTGTTGACCTGGAGAGGATTTTTATTTTTTTTTTTTTTATGTTTTTCTTTTTTTTTTCCAAAAATGCTACTTAAATGTTTATCACACTGGACCAAAACTTACTGACTTTGCTCAAACATTGCATAACAACTTCCCCCAAAAATTTTATTTATACTTTTTTGTATTTTTTCTGGGATTTTTTCCCACCTTGTGGTGTTTCTGGTCAAAAATTACCAGCCTACAAAAAATTGCTTATAATTTGTGCCTCAGTTAATAGTCTTATTTATAGATTCAAACCAAATATTCACTGAAAAATTAGATTTAGAAGCAATTTTTTTTTCGAAGTATGCCCTTTGTGCCCATTTTGTTAAACTTTATCTACTTGAGCTGATCTATCTATCCTAATTCTATCTATCTATCTATCTGCTATCTATCTATCTATCTATCTATTCTATCTATCGATATCTCACTATCTATATTAAATATTAAATAAAGGATTGAAAAAATGTCACACTGTGTGCTGAAAATTGTTTAAAACCAGGAAATGTTTTGAAATGCTTTTATTTTTGTCTCAAATGGCTCCAAAGTCACACTTGGTGGTTTCCTGGTCCAAAATGTCACGGCATACGATTAAAGACAGACACACAAAAGCTGTCCTAATTGAAAGAAAACAAGCTGACAAAAAGCTTTTAGTCAATATTTTTGATTTTTGAGTTGTACTTTATGCTGTTTAGTACAAAATAAAAGCATTTCAAACCACCAAGCTTCCTGGTTAAAAATTAAAACACAGAATGCAGTTTTAGAATATTTTATTTAATATTGACAAAATCGATTCACAAATTATGCTTTTTGTCAGTCAAAAACTGAAGTGCATGAAGAAGCTTATTGAGTGATGACTAATATATATGTTTTTAAAAAAAACCCACAAAAAACACAAGTTTTGTTTTTTGTGATTTTTTGTAAAATAAAAGACTTAGTGATATATTGCATAACGAGTGATTTACAAGCAACCTTTAAAAGGCCGGTCCTTTCTGACAGGGAACACATAGGAGTCAAAGGGTTTTCAACACCGCACAAAAGATCAAACTTTCTAAAAACAGTTTCGAAGGATGATTTGAAAGTGAACTTTCCTTGAGGTCAGAATTTATTTGGCTTTCCAGGAGGTCAGCAGAAACGCGGCGCTCAGCGAGAGACAAACAGAAAAGCCAGTTATCCTCGGGGTCGATATCAGGTGATTTAAAACGTCTGACTGCAATAAGAGTGTAGGTGTTTGTGTTTTTTTGATTTTGCATTTATTTGTTTTGTTTTTTTGCAGTTTTGTTTTAGTGCAGTGGCACCGTCAGAAAGATGAGTGCAGAGGTCTAAAAATTAAAGCCTGAAAGACCAGGAGAGATGTTGAAAAACACATAATGGTCCAAACTTATTATACACATGAAAATGTGAAAAGGATTAATCCAGTTTCAGAACGGAGGACTGGAAAAACACGTCTGCAGAGACAATGAAATACTCCCTCTCATTCCTGCTCTTTTGTTATTTCTATTCAGCCGATCATTATATAATCCTAATTAAAGCTGAAAGTTTTAGGATTTTGTGCACCAATATTTCAGTGCACTCTTTCTGTGACTAATCAAGTGTATGTAAATGAGCGTCACTGATCATGTGACAGATTTTCATCATGCAGCTCCAGTGCTGCTGGCATTAAAAAAACAAAAACAAAACAACAACAACAACAACAACAAAAAACACATAAATGGTTAATCTGATAATATAAAAGGATATATTATGATTACATATTAAAGGGGTCATATGATGCTGCTAAAAAGAACATTATTTTGTGTATTTGGTGTAATGCAATGTGTTTATGCGGTTTTTTTAAGGTTAAAAAAACACATTATTTTCCACATTACGAGTGCATTATTGTTTCTCCTCTATGCTCGCCTTCTGAAACGCCGTCGATTTTCAAAAAGTCCTCGTCCGCTCTGAAAAGAGAGGCAAATGTGCTGTGATTTGTGCCCGGCTATTCAGTGCAAGAAAGTGTGATTGGGGCGAAATGCCCTCAAGCATGTGATTGGAAATGTCACGCATCTTAACATATTGTGATGCCGCGTTGTCCGTTGACTGGAGTGACAGAAAAGACATAAAACATAATTACCCATTATAAACGTGATATAAACATGATTTCTAGTTGTGTCTTCTTTCGGAAGGCAAAAACAAAGTAGCTTCACTTTCTCAACGAAACAGCGACACACACACCGGCCTTGAGTGAGCCGCGGCCGGCTTGAGAACAGAGCGGCTCTCAACGAAACACTTACGAAGGAAGGTACTTGTGTGCGGCAACCACATGTGATGACCCCTGGCTGGACACCACCTCATCCACGGTGAAAGCTGATTCCGTGATCCACAGTGCAAAGTTGATGTATTTCCTCAGCGACCAGCATGGATCAGCTGCAGGCATGATGAAGCGGATATCGTCCTCTTTTGGAAGGCCAAACAAAGTAGTTTCGCTTTCACAGTGAAACACACACTGTCTATACAACATGGCGGCGGCAACAACAATACTACAATTAGAATAAAAGATATGTCTTCTTTCTTTGCGTGAACATCTGGGCGGCATTATGCAAATCTTCCCACATACTGACGTAGAGATGTGGGGGTGTGTTAGAACGAGCCGTTTCAGGGGGGCGTGGACGAGTCTCAACTTTTATAAAGAATATCTCTCACATTTACAACAAAAATTAGAGAAAACGAGAGAGAATACAACAATTCTATTATCGCAACACAAAAGCAGTCATAAGTAGCACAGGTATATTTGAAGCAATAGTTAACAATACATATGGGTCAAAATTATCCATTTTTCTTTTATGCCAAAAATCATTAGGATATTAAGTAAAGATCATGTTCCATGAAGATATTTTGTACACAAATATATCAAATTTGATTAGTAATAGCATTTGCTAAGAACTTCATTTGAAGAACTTTAAAGATGATTTTCTCAATATTTAGATTTTTTTGCATCCTCAGATTCCAGATTTTCAAATAGTTGTATCCCAGACAAATATTGTCCTTCTTACAAACCATACATCAATGAAAAACTTAATTATTCAGCTTTCAGATTCATTTAAAACAAAAATTGACCCTTATGACTAGCTTTGTGGTGCAGGGTCACACATCAGCAAACATTTCACAATGTTCAGTGTCTTGACAAAACAGATGGATATTTTTCAGCTCGTAGTGTGAACATGAGACGGAGCATGACACTTCTTCATAAGAGTGAGATAAACACTTGATCTGGCTCTTGTCTCTCGTCTCACCTTCACTTAGACTCCGCTCGACCTTTATTGTGGTGTTGGGAGATTATTTACTGAAGAGACCTTTCTCAGCGCTCTTCCCGTGCCGTAACCTCCGCCGGAGGAGCATGACCGGGTTCTGAACAGGATTACCAGCCTCCAAACTAAAGCAGCTGCCGGCACGCTGTCAATTGCAGGTAAACCTGTTAAGCGTGAGGGGTGAACACAGCAGACGTGCCCTTCTCATAATGCTAAGCAGAGGAGCAGAAAGCAGTGCAGAGAGAAGAGAAAAACTGAAGGTCTGAAGGTAAAATTAAAGAGCTGCTTTAGTTCGTTCAACAATATTTCAAACCGGTCAAGAACAGGTTCAAGTCACATTTCAATATACAAAATATAAGCCTTGTGCATTGCAGTAATGAGAATTTGTGGAGGGAAATGTGAATGTTATTTGTTTTGGAGATGTGATTTTGGGATAAATAAAAATGCAAAATATACAGTCTATTTTCATTCTTTTAATTTTGACCTAGACAGATTTATTCATATCTTCACTTAATGTATATTCCAGAACATCCACTTTTATTTCTTTGGAATTTTTTGAAATATAATACCCAGCTTTAGGCATTTAACAATGTATATTTTCATCTGAAAGGGTTTTTCTTGCTGGACTGAATATTTGCGGTGTCCTATATTTTTGTAATGCAATGTAACCCAAAACTGGTCTGTTTATGTTTCAGTGTTTCTATTTCTGATGCAAACGCCTCCAGCTTGATAACTTTGAGAGATTTCTGATTGCAAGTGAGTTGAGTATGTGTTACCAAAGACGGTGTCACGTGCTGCTAAAGACTGTAGTGTAGTGTGTAGTGTGTGGTGTGTCTCCATGTTTTGTTGTGTGTGTGTGTGTGTGTGTGTGTGTGTGTGTGTGTGTCAGTACCATGTCCGGAGGCGTGGGAACTTGGGTCCGGTCAGGATCTCCTTCACAGACATGACATCACTGGGAATGATGGGATAGAACTTCACAATATACTTTTAACTACCATTTTACTGTATTTTACTTCTTGCATTAAACATGTTTTATACTTTTAACTACCATTTTACTGTATTTTATTTTTTGTTTTAAATGTTTAATCAACCAAATAAACAAACAAATAAATAATTTTATGTTGTTATATAATATTTTGATCAATTTTATTAAGGAAATGTTGAGTTTGTATATACCAACAAAAAATAATGTCAATATTATTTTGCTGAAAAGAGAGTTAATTCAAGGCGTTACTTAAAGCAAAAACCGAGTCAACAAAACAACAAACAGACACAAGAAGATTATTGCTATTTTTCATTGTGAGAATAAACAAAACAAACACAATATGGCTGAAAATATTTGTGATAAAAGCTAGTTTTGAATTACATTTTGCTTAAATAAATTTAAGTGATTTTTTAAAAAAACTATTTCTATTTTTTACACTGTAATAATGTAAAAAAAAGAAACACGTAAAGAAAAAATATAACTTAATTTTTAAATTTCATTTTTAACAAATATTTACATAGAAATAGTTATTTTTGATCAGCCTTGGTGAGCAAAAGAGATTTCTTTAAAAAAATCTCACTGACCCTAAACTTTTTAATGATATATTTGTCTTTCTTAAGTAATATTGTCCTGTTTTAAAACAGCAAAACACATTTGAATACATCAGTAATAAATAAATAATAAACCTACTGTACCAATAAGTAATCCAAAATATATTTTTGCCACAAAATTAATTGTATTTATTTATTTATTTATTTATTTTTAAAAATGTTTCTGCATTGTGACAATAAATTAATCAAAAGGCTGAAAATATTTTAGGTAATATTTTGATATTATTAAGAACATGTTCAGGTAATATTTCACCCCAAAATGCAAATAAAATGAATACATATTTTGCTATATTTTAAAAACTTTTTTATTTTTCCCTTTTGTTCTTTCCTTTCTTTTTTCTTTCTTTCTTTCTTCTTTTTTTTTTTTTTTTTCTTTCTTCGTAGTTCTTTTTTTTTTTTCTTTCTTTCTTTCTTTCTTTCTTTCTTTCTTTCTTTCTTTTATTTTTTTCATTGTGTCATTTGTCATTTTACACCATTTGATTTTACCAAGAACATGCTCATGTTATTTCACCCCAAAATGAAATGAGTCATTGTGGTTTGTTTGTGGTTTTTTTGTTATTTGTTTAATTAGTAGTGGGAGTTGTGGGCGCTGTTAGAGCTATTAAAGTTATGTTAGTGAGATTATTGTCTTTTCTCTGTAGAATATAGATTAAAGTGTAAATGATATGGGAGGTTACAGTATGTTCAGTCTTTACACTAAATGCCGAAGCTGCTGATGAACAGTAACTGATGAAATAATCCTTCAAACCTCAACAAATGCTTCCTTCAGATAATATATTTCTTGCACAATTCTTTCATTTTGTGCAGCTGCAAATGTGTAAATAATATAACTCTTACAATTGAACCTGTTAGCTGCTATAAGATGTTTAAAGCAGCATCACTGAGATGGAGAGGAGAGAAAAGCAAGAGACAGGTGATGTCTGTCTGTCTGTCATTCTGTCATTCGCACTGAAAGCTCTGCATCTGTTACAAACAACATTCACAGACTTTTCTACATTATTATACTCATCTCGATTTAGTTAAACATCACTATTACTGTTACTCATATTCAAGGTTATATTCAGAAGATGCACAAAAATCTAGTCCTGTTTTATTTTATTTTTAATTATAATTAAACTAAATTTAATTGTATATTTATTGTACTTTTTAAATTGACATTATTATATGTAATGTAATTTAATTTAACTTTACTGAAAGGTTAGGAATATATTTTATGTTCAGGAAATGTACAAATGTAGTCCCATTGTTTTGTTTTTCATTTTATTTTTAATTAAATTAATCTTATTTTATTTATTATTTATTTATTAATTTTAAAATTAAGATTTATATAATTTTATATGTATATTTAAATTTAATATACAATTTATTTGTAATTTAATTTAATTTAACTGAAAGATTTGGAATATATTTGTGTTCAGAAAATGTACAAATATAATCCTATTTTTATTAATTATTTTATTGTTTAATGTAATATAATAATATATTAAATTTATTTATTTAATTTAATTTAATTTAATTTAATTCATTCAAATGTAAATATTGAATGTTCCATTTAATTATAATGTGTATTTTTAATTATTTTAGTGTTTTAAAATTAAATGTATTTAATTTTATATTTATTTTTATTTTACTTTTAAAATTTTATTAAATGTTTAAATTTAATTTAATTTAATTTTACTGAAAGGTTAGGAATATATTTGTGTTCAGAAAAGGTACAAATCTAGTCCTATTGAATTGTATTTTATTTTTAATTAAATAGAATTCATCTTTATTATTTTTTTTATTTTAAAACAGATTTATTTAATTTTTATATGTATATTTCAATGTAATTAAATTTGTAAATAATAATAAATAAATTTAATTTAATTTAATCGAAAGATTGGAATATATTTGTGTCCAGAAAATGTACTAATCTAGTCCTATTATTATTATTATTATTTTTTATCTTATTTAATATAATGTTATATTTTAATAACCCCTGAATGTTTGAACAGTATATTAATCTTTCTTAAATAACATTGTCCTGTTTTAATACAGCAAAACACATTTGAAAACATAAGTAATAAAAAGTAAATAAATAAATAAACCTACTGTACCAATGAGTAATGCATAAATAAATTATTATACAAAATTATTAATTATTATTATTGTTTTTTTTTTTAGTTGACAACAGTTTTTCTTCTACTGTTGTAGGTGCATTATTATTTTTACTTGGCTTGATATATCTGTTAATTTCATGATTTCTGATGACAGACTTTTGATTTTGCTTGATTTGCTTGTGCATTAGTTTCTTTATAATGAGATGTATTTGATCAAAATAAAGTTAAAATATTTGGCAGTTTCATGTTTCATATTTCTCTCTTTCTATCTAAAATAGTAATATAGTTTATTGTTTTTATATTTGTCAAAATTTGTAATATTTAAATATTATTTAATTATTTATATGATCCTTTTTCTTCGCCTCTGATTCTTTAATTAACACGCATCAGCATGGACAGCCGAGGCTCAAAGAAAATTTCCACTTGTATTTATGAGACTTTTGTGGTGTTTATGTGCGCTCGTCTCATAAATACAATCCTTTCAGAAACAGTCCTTCAGTCAATCCAGATCCACACATTAGTGTTCAGATCTGTGTTATTAAAGGCCGTCCCGTTCTCAGAGGAACATGTGCGACTGACACAATGACAAAAGCAGAAGTTAATCTGTATGTTTGCGGATCTAAATGTGTCCTGACAAGCCAAGAAGAGGGGAGTGGGTGAGTTTCTGTTGTTTTTTTTTAGTTTGAGTTTGAGTGGAGATGTGTGGGTTTCGTTTGGTTGATTTAACACTGTCGGTTTTGACTTTGACTGTCAAATCAGCCAAAAGAGAAGTTCAAGTAACTGAAACTCACCAGCTTTGGCCAACATTATTGTATTATTGCATGAACTGTAAACAAGGCTTTTTGTCAGTTAACGGCCTGTGCGATGCGTACAAGTATCTAGATTGAGTTAATGCTTTTTTTTTACTGTATGCTGCCTCAGAATTTGGCCAACAGTGTGGGAATCTCATGAAACTGTCAGAAAGCAAGAAATTATATTAAGTTCTGTTATACACTAAAAGTTTGGAATAATTCAGATTTTTTACGAAGTCTCTTCGCTTCGGATAAGTTTAGGATGATTTTGATTTTTTACGAAGTCTCTTCGGCTCACCAAGGCTGCATTTATTTGTTAAAAAGTAAAGTTAGATGCTTTGATGTTTTGATATATTTTTAAAATGTTATTTATTTATGTGTTCAAAGCTGAATTTTCAGCATCATTATGCCAGTCTTCAATGATTCTTCAGAAATCATTCTAATATGCTGATTTGCTGCTCAAGAAACATTTCTGATTATTATCAATGTTGAAAACAGTTGTGCTGCCCAATATTTTTGTGGAAACCATCATACACTTTATTTTTCAGGATTCACAGATGAATAGAAAGAACAGCAAAAGAACAAGAGAACAGCATTTATTTGAGAAATTAACCTTTTATTATAAATGTCTTAACTGTCACTCTTGATCAGTTTAACGAGTCCTTGATGAATAAAAGTATGAACTTCTTTAAATCAGAATATTAGAATGATTCCTGAAGTGACACTGAAGACTGGAGCAATGATGCTGAAAATGCAGCTTTGATCACAAAAATATATTACATTTTTAAACATATTCAAACAGAAAACAGTTATTTTAAACTGCAATAATATTTCCAAATTTTACCACTTTTTTTTTTTATCAAATACATGCAGCCTTGGTGAGCAGAAGAGACTTCTTCTTTCATAAACCTTGAAAAAGTCTTAATTACTCCAGATTTTGACTGGCACTTTACTGTATTACAATGTGCATTTTAACATGATAAATTAAGCACAAGGTACAAACAATAGAGCAATGATGCATGAAGCATGTCCTTGCCAGGTTTGTCTGAGGAGCTTGTGTGTTTATTGTTATAGATCTGGCCTTGAACGCAGAATAACCGCAGCACAGAAACAGCTGCTTCCCCATCAGTAATTGTCATGTAACTCCACATACGATCACACACATGATCCTAAACATGTGCCACACTAACCAATCACTGTTCTTCATTAAAGGAGCAGCTCACCTGAACATTTTAGCACCTAAAGTCATTTATTCACCACAATATGTCCTTGGTGTTAGCCAGAATGAACAAACACGGTGTACAAAATCATATGTGACCCTGGATCACAAAACAAGTGTCAATTTTTCAAAATTGAGATTTATACATCATCTGAAAGCTGAATAAATAATCTTTCCATTGATGTCTGGTTTGTTAGGAGGACAATATTTGGCCGAGATACAACTATTTGAAAATCTGGAATCTGAGGGAGCAAAAAAAAAAAAAAAAAAAAAAAAAAAAATTGATAATATGGAATTTGAATTTGTGAGATTTAAGTTGTTGTCAATGCATATTACTAATCAAAAATTAAGTTTTGATATATTTACGGTAGGAAATTTACAAAATCTCTTCATGGAACATAATCTTTACTTAATATCCTAATGATTTTTGGCATAAAAGAAAAATGGATAATTTTGACCCATACAATGTATTATTAGCTATTGCTACAAATATACCCCAGCAACTTAAGACTGGTTTTGTGCTCTAGGGTCACATATACTGTATGATAGGTTTGAGACCAAAAAAAAAAAGACCCCAAATTTAAGTCATTATTCATTGATAATATAATTTCTGGCTGCATATTCACATTAACAGCACTGTGTTTTGTCACAGATTATAACAACAAAGTTTTTGTAGGAGTACACTGTAATTACTATTGCCACATCCACTTATTATAATGACTTTGTGCTTTTTTTTTATTCCAAAAGTCACTTAAATATATATGATCAGTCATGGGTTGCAGTCTTTCTGACTTATTTCCATCCTCAAAGCTAAATAAAGTAAACAGCAGATGTCAAATATTCCTACCTTCTCCCACCTATGCATGTAAAACATTTTAAGCCTAGATTTTTATTAATGTAGCCATATGTGTTTTATGTATTTAATAATACAAAAAATGTCCGATAAGCTGTTGCATCAAACCCAAATCAATATCTGGCAACACTGAACATATAGCTCACTAAGAAATGTTATATATTATTGTTGTTGACCCAGCTGCTCTCTGATGGAGGGACAGCAGTCTGAATGCTGGTGGTAACTCAGCTGATGATTTACATTGGTTTCCTGAAGTGTGTGAATGCATTGGTGGTGTGCTTGGAGGGTCAGCACGGCTCTACCTGGATTTGAACTTTCTCTTCTTGATCTGGGATGACATCTGCATGCCGTGAGACATCTGCTCCATCTGCTGCTCCTGCCAGCGCTCCGTTACTATTCTGGTAGCCATTGCAAAGCTCTCAGCAGCACCTGCATGGAGCAGAAGCACACAGCTGTCAGAAGGACAGAGAATCACAGCCGTCACATCCACAACAGGACAAGTCACAGCCCATTTCCATCGCAGAAATCATATTCATACAGTACACGTGCAATGTGAAGGACTGATGCAACATATTACAGTCTACATGTGGACCTGTGTGACTCACAAAACCTGCCAAGAACATGACACATTTCACCTACAAATAAAAAGACAGAAAGATGTTTTGGATAAAGTCTGTTTTAGGCCCATTCAGGGTTATAAACAAAAAAACAAACAAAAAAACAAAACACTTTGATTTTGAGCAGTTGCAAAAACAAACAAACAAACAAAAAAAAAAAAACAAACAACCAACCAAACAAAATTTTTATATTTTAGAAATATTTTGCATAATAATGAAGCCTGCTAAGAATTCTGGGTTGTTACTCAGGGTTATTATTATTAACTAAAACAAAACAAGTATTATTTGTAATAAAAATAAACATCAACTGAAATAAACGGAAATATACAAATATTAAAATATTTTTTCAGGTAGTTGCCAAGAAAAATAAATAAATAAAAATATGTTTTAAACAAATAAATAAATAGACAGAAAGAAAGAAATATGTTTTATATTAAAAAATAATAATATACTGTATTTAAATATTAATATATTTAAATATTTTTATAATATTTAGCATGAAAATTAATGTTGAAGGGCCATTTAGAGTTATTATTCTTAACTAAAGCTAAAACTAATACTATAAAATTAATTAGATTAAGATTAATATAAGATTAATATTAATATTTTATTAATAAAATAAAAATAAGATGAAATAAATGGCCATTCAGTGTTATTATCACTAACTACAGTAACAATTAAACTACAGCTAAAAATAAAACCATACATTATTTTTAATTATTTGGAATAAAATAAACATTAACTGAAATAAAATAAAAATAATTTTTAGCTTGTTACCAAGGAAACATTTCTTCAATTTAGTTTTTTTTTTTTATTTTTTATTTTTTACTTATTTTAAGCTGATGTATTGAACACACACACACACACACACACACACACACACACACACACACACACACACACACACACACACACACACACACACAAACACACACATAAAAATAAAAATAAATTACTGAAATATAAATTAATTCATAAAAAATACATCTCTTTTAAATGTAACAATCTTTAAAGGAAACGTTTTTTTTTTTTTTTGTGTGAAATGTGACTTGGACATGTTTTCATGAGCTTCCAACCACTACACTACAGCAGGTGAGAGTGGAAAAAGAAAAGAGGGACACACATTGTGTCAGAATCCTGTTAAAAGTCCCTTTGTGAGAATAATAATTCATTAGATGTGTGGCTAGATGTGGCGCGTGAGAGTCCCACAGTCATAAATCACCCCTCGCCCATCCCAACAGAATCAGGTCGCTTCTGAAGGATGGCTTCATTTACCCAAACTTACAGCAACCACCTGCGTTACCATCAGAGCCCCTCTGCTTTAACCAGATTACATCTACAGCATGGGATGGCCTTCCCTCTCAACCCCGGTCACCAGTTTGTTTGAACACGGCTACTAAAGCTTGCTCTGCAGCACAGACAGAGAGAGAGAGAGAGAGAGAGAGAGAGAGAGAGAGAGAGAGAGAGAGAGAGAGAGAGAGAGATGGCATATAGGCCAGTGTCTCTCTCAATGAAATACTGTTCAGAGAAATGCGATTATAGAAAAACACTCTGGAGGTGATGGATGAACAGACTCAAGAGAAATAACTCCATAAACGCCAAACTGCAGGATTTTCATCTTGGCTTTCCAGACGCTTGGTTTACAATGGAATGCAAAGAAGCACGACTAAGTGTTCATTAGGATTTTAGAATTTATGAACAAAAATGTGAGCGCTGCTTAACTAGCTCGGGTGTTATTCACCCAAGTCCAACGAGTTATTCACGATACACAATAAAATGACTAAAATTTTAGTAATTTAAAATTAAAATGAAAGCAAAAAATAAAAATGATAATTGATAAAAAAATCATAATCATCATTTAAATAAAAAGTTTTAAAACAGTAAAAATGGATAAAATAATACTGGAGACATTATTTATTTATTTTAAATTTATTTAGCATTATTTTTTTTATAAAAGTTAAGCATGATTTACATGCAATTTTCTGTTACTGGGATGCAAAAAAGAAATGAAGTAAAATAATACCAAAAATGAAAAACATTATTGAAAAATAAATTGTTTATATCAAATAATGAAATATAAATTAATTTTTATAGTATGCAATTTTATACCATAACTGGGTATTAATGAAAAAAAATATCATGAAATGAAATAAAATAAAATAAAATATAAAACTGCATTATTTTCTTTATGTTAAAGAAATTAAAGAAAGAAATAATTAAATTAAATAATTTATGTTCTATGTATTGTGTCACTCTTTAGTTTGAATGACTTGTGGCTGTAAATAGAAAAATATATCAGTCAATTACAGCCTTTCTTATTGGTTTTTCAGCATGCAATACTCAGCATGACACAAACTGTACAGGAAAACAAGTTCTGCAAATGCACTAATCATCTGAACACATGGACCAAACACTGAACTAGTGTTAGTTAAATTAGCAAGTGACAGTCAATTAAATTTTGTGATGATTAGTATTTTGCAGCATTTTTCAGATGGAGAAGCACTGATCTTCAAGTACGTACTAAAGCGGAGAGAAAACCGCAAAACAGATTTGATGTTGGAGTTATGAATCCACTCACGTTCTTCAGGCCTTTAAGATGATGAGCAGAACGCATCTCCTCCTCCTCGACCTTCACACGTCTCTTCCTCTTCTGTTCAAGTCTCCTTACTGTCTCACCTCCTCTAACTCTCCCAGCTTCTCCTCCGGCCGTGTGTCTCACAAACTCCTCCTCAAGGTGGTAAATACAGAGCAACAGCAGGAGCAGCGATCAATTCAAAGCATCCAGACAGACTTACAGTGAGATCAGAGGACACAAGACCTGGAATCAGACGATGGGCCGCTGCATTGTGGGATCGAGGAGCTGTGGGAAAAGAGATCTGTGGAAACGATGCATGAAGATCTCAGCAATAAAACATGCTCAGATCTGCATTAAAGCCTTTGAAGAAGAGGTCAGATGAGATCCTGACGTTTGTCTGTAGTCACAGCATTCGATTTGGAAATGACCCCAGATCTCACAAGAAATCTCCATAATTTTTTCAAACTATGCTTATTTGAAAAGACATAAGTCTGCAGGCGTTTTTAAGCTTGTTTTTAAGTTAAAAGCCATGGTAAAAATCACTATAACGCATGGTTTTGAGTGGCTTATTGCTTTAATATTAGTATTAAAAATAATATGATAAAACACCAGTGTTCACTATAAAGTTGCCTTTATAAACATTTATAATTGAAATAAACATTATAATTTTTTTTTTAAATGTTACTACAGATTGACAAGCAACATATAAAACTAGTGCATTCAAAAAAATGTATAATAATTATTTTAACTGAAAGAAAATCAAATATACATAAAAACTTATTTAAATAAATTTAAGAACAGAAAATATTAAAACTAATTCTGAACCAAAAATATAGCTTAACAGAAATTAAGTAATTTAAATAAACATTAAAATGAAAACTGAACATTTAAAAATAAAAGGTAGTTCAAAATATTAATAAATACTATTGTGCTGAAGTACTGAAATTACTAAAACTAATACTGAAATAAAAAAAAGATCTAAACAGAAATATTTAAAAATAATCCAGACTGATGAAAATAATAAAAGCAACAAAATTACTTTTTAGAAAATTACACAATTATTTTAATTAAATTGCAAATTTAATAAGATCAAAAGCTAATTAAAATGATTAGAAAATACTATAATAGTACACAAATAACATTGAAATTAATGCGTAAGTCTAGAAAACTTAAAGTCAGAAATTGATGAAAATGACAAGCAAAAAAAGAAAAAAAAATGTTAAAATAATAAGATATAAATATGAAAATGTAAAAAATAAAAAATCTATTTCAAAATATGGAATAGATACCTACGGTTAATAGTACATAAATAACCATTTGAGGTCTAATGCGGGGAAGTTACGACGTTACTGTGAATTAATTAAAAGGTACTGAAATTATTAAAATTAATACTGAAACAAAAAATTGAGATAAATAGAAATAACAAAAGGAATAAAGAATATACAAAAAGAAACTGATGAAAATGACAAGCAAAAAGTTAAAATAAATAAAATTAAAACGGAAAATGTAGTTTTAATAGATAATATTAATTTTAATAGATACTATAATAGTACATAAATAACATAAAATTAATTATTAAGTTGTACTTAAATTATTAAAATTATTAAAATGAATACTGAGCTACAGTAATAGCAAAAGTAATTAAAAAATATATAGTTTAACATACATAACTCAATTGTCACTGGTGTGTCACATTTACGTTTATCATTTTTTACAAATCAACTACAAATGATGAGCATTACAAGCAATGTGAGCAATGTGTCATAACTGCTTCACGTGTGTTTATCTGCATTTACAGCATCTTTAACTGCAGTTTGTGTAATTTAGAGACTTTATAGCAGTGCTTAGCGAGTGTCACCATGCATGAGTTGTGAGGCGCAGACACTGATTCCGTGTGTTAGTGTACAGTATATGATTCGGGCGTAGAGTTTAGGGTGTGAACGCTGCTCTGGACTCAGCAGGTTAATCATAAGCATTTACTGCACCTGCTGCTCAAATACCGCAGTGAACAATGCCAACCACTTCTACTGTTTCATCTGTGACACCTTTGAGACTGAGAGCATAATATCTCGTTACCAGAACAACAGCCCGACCAGCTTTGTCTGTTCCCATTGTGATAAATGAAACACAATCCAGGAACATGCACTCAAATCTGTCCTGTTCAGAGACACACGATCTGAATGTCTGACTGCGTCTGATAATGCGGCCGACCGCTGTCACACACAATCACACACACATTTAAACAAAGAGCTCAACAAATCATGAAAAATGACTTTATTTGCTAAACCCTCCGGTACGGGTCTCAAACACTAATGCCAGGACTGCCAAGGACACCACAACAGCACAAAAACAGGCAGCATTACCATAACGTAGTAGCTGCATATGACTATAATTAAAGTCATTAAATACTTTGTGCATTGAATCAAACACAATAAAATTGAATGTTATTTGCAATTTTTTTGATTAACTGATAAAATAATAAACTATAATATCACAATTATAGTTTTTTTTATTTTGTTTTATTTTGTAGCATTTCAATTTAAACACTTTTCAGTTTCACTTAATGTTTATTTTATTTTTAAGTTTTTGTTTATTTTTGTTTTTAGTTTTTTGTTTTTTATGGTTTTTATTTTTATTTTATATTTATAGTTTTTTAGTTGTTTTTGTTTATATTTTATTATAGTTTTTGTTAATATTTTTTTTTTTGTTTTTTTTTGTTTTTAAGTTTTTTAATTTTAGTTTATTTATTTTTTTGTAGCATTTCAATTTATACTAAATTAAAATTTTATATTTTATTACAGTTAAAGCTAATGTTATTTCAAGCAATGAAATATGTTTGTTTTTAAATTTGTATTAATTTTAGTTTTTTTTAGTTTTTTTTTTTATTTTTAGTATATATTTTTAAGTTGATTTTAATTATTTATGTTTTTTATTTTTTTTTTTTTTTTATTTTTTGTATGTTTTATGTTGGTTGAATATGTGAAATGTTTCTAGTAATGAAATGTATTTTGTTTTTAAATTTTCACTTAACTGTTTAGTTCACTGCATTTTTTTATTTTGTGGTTTTAGTTTAGTTTAAAAATAACAGCTTAGTTTATATTATATTACTATAATATCACTATTATAGTTTTTATTATTTAGAATTTTGTTGTGTTTTCGATTTGTAAGTTTTACATATTTTAAGTAGTTTGTAAGTTTTTAGTTTATTTAATTTTTTGTATTTCAATTTAAACTAAATGAAAATGAGAAGCTTTTTTTAATATTTATTACAGTTAATGCTTATTTTATTTAAACTGATTTTTTTTTTTCATGGTTTTAGTTTAAGTTAACAATTATAACCTTCTAAAAATCAACGTTAAAAAGTATGCAGTCAAACCTGGTGCATTGTTGCTAAATGCATTGGACAGAATGAAATTTAATATGTTATTTGCAATGTTATTTTAGTATCACTGATATACTGTTATGTTTTTTTGTTATATTTTTTATTTTTTTGTTTTTATTTTGTTTATTATTTTTTTTTTTATTTTTATTTTTTTTATTTTTATTTTTTATTTTTTAATATGTTTTTATATTTTTATTTTTCGTTTTTGATTTTTTTATTAATTTACTTTTTTTTATTTTTTTTTGTTTTGTTTATTTTTTTTTGTTTTTTTTTTTTTTTTTTTTTTGTTTTGTTTATTTTTTTTTTTTTTTTTTGTTTTTGTATGTGATTTTTTTATTAATTTACTTTTTTTCAATTTTCAATTTAAATTTATTTTTAGGTTACATCCAACTTAAACTATATAACAATTAGACAAGTTGCTGAAATAAATAAGTTCAAGTTTTTTTTTTAATGCAGTTTATTTCAGTTAATGTTTATTTTATTGCAAGTAATTTTCTAATGGTTTTAGTTTTAGTTAACAACAGTAATAACCCTGCTGAAAATCTGCAAAGAATGCAATCAATACAGGTCTGGATCAACATGAGGGCAAGCAAATAATGACATTTTAATTTTTGCATGCAGCTGTTTTTCTTTTTTCCCCCTTTAAATAGCAAGTCAAAGATCACATTAAAATCCAAAAGTGTAGGAAGAGTGAGCGTGTGTTTGTGTGTGCACGTATGTGCATCCAATTAACTCAAACGACACATCTATCAAGCTGTTTGGCGATATAGAGGAAAAGTGCACAGGAGAGGAGAAAGCAAATCTGCCCACATGCTAATTAAACGCATATCACGCATACTGCTAGTCCTGCGTTCTCTGCACTGAGGAGGCAATGCAAACGCTTTCTCTCGACAAGGAACATCAATCAGAGAGAGCCGATAAATAATAATCAGCAGCAAGTCCATTGTTGCAGATCTTTTAGATTAACAAATCATTTAAGTGTACACTATACAGCTATTTTTGCAGGACACAAATGTGACAGAGTCAGGCTGATTTAATGGGTTTAAACATTCTGTAAAAAAAAAAAAAAAAAAAAAAATGAAATGACATTTACTTGTATCAGACTGAATCAAGTCGGGTCGGGTTTGACAGGTTAACAAGATCCGGTTAACCCCTGCTGCTACATACAGTAGCCTAACCATAGTAAAGTATTCACTATTCTCATTTGATGTGCATTCAAAAGTATCTGGCAATGATGGATGATAATAATAATAATAAAAAAAAGTTATAATGACATCAGAATATTGTGTGATATTAGCTCTATATCAGCATGGTGTGCTGATATCGCACGGCTACAAGTGTAATATGGCATTTATACAACAGTTCGACAGTGTGGTGTGTAAATAAAAAATAAACAACCATGGATTGTCTTTAAAAACCCTCTTTTGTGCAGAACTACTTCCTTCTGCCTCAGTTACTAATTCCAAAACCTCACTTTAGAACTAACGAAGGAACATTGAGTTGCTTCATTAAAAGCTTATTTTGTACTTATTTTGTATCTTTGTTGTAATATTTTTTCTTCTAATTTTGTTTTTCAATTTGATTTCCGATGATAGGTGTAATTGGTTTTGTTTGCTTTTGTTTTATGTGGTGTTTTTGAGGTGTTTTTGATAACTTCCTTGTTTACAACAGCGTTTCAGTTTATTTCTATTTTAATATTATTTTCTTTTGTGTCTGTCTTAATCTTGTCTTTTGTTGTTTTTTGTAATGGTAGTCTAATGGTAGTTTAACTTATCTTGTCATCATATGGTAGGTGATCTTTATCCAATATTCAATTATTATTATTTATTTTCCCAATACTAAATACTATTATTTATATAAATATTATTTATTGAATATAAATTAACATTAAAATATAATGTTATGAGACTTTGCCCTCAGCCAAAACTATAAGCTCTGGAATGAATAATAGATTAATGAGACCAAAGACTGCCCGTTAGATTTACCCAAAACAAATTAATTATCAGAGCCAGTGGTAAATTCCAGAAGATCTAGATGAGGTGAGGCTGCTCTCTGCGGGTTTATGAGCGCTGAACGACTGCTGGCGCCCTGGAGCTCATATCTCTGAAACGTTGAAGCAAATTTTCAAACAGACGTTATCTTTATTAACAAACTGCATACAGTATGTGAAGTCTAAACATCTGTATCCTCACTTTAAAAAGTCTTAAAATTGTTATCTTTGGAAATATGGCTATGTTAATCACTTGTAATGATTTAAAAAAGCACATAGTGATAGGTGAAAGGGAGCTTTTATAGGTTATTGGTAGCTTTTAGAAAAATATGGGACTTCAAAGTACGTATCGCGAATCATTTGATTTAGATGGGGACTTTGGAGAGGGTTCGCCAATCATTTTGATGGTAACTTTTGATTCAGATCTGAACTTTGGAGTGGGTTTGTGAATAATTTCGTAAATTGAATGATTCACAGTGTAAAATGATGGTACGCTATACTTAATTTAGATCAGAATGGAGCACGGATTGTGAATCATTAGATTCAGACCTGGACTTCGCAGCGCGTATCGCAAATCTTTTTCTGATTTCTGAACAGTACAAAACATAAAAATATATTAAGGCAGTGCAGTTGTGAAGGTTATAGGAGAGAAAGGAATGAAAGAATACTAATTAAATTATGATTAAATTTATGATTTTATTTATGATTTTGTTTTGTAGTGTCTTTTCTTTCTTTTCTTTCTTTTTTCTTTTTTTTAAGTATAACCAGTTTTACAACAGATACCATGGTTAAAATATGGTTAGTGTAGCAAAACTGTTAATTTGTTGTTACCATGATATAACTTAGGCCTATAGGCCTATATATGTGTGTGTTTGTTTTTTTCACCTTAATTATAGGCCTATATATGTGTGTGTTTGTAGGTTTTCACCGCTTTAGGATTAACTGAACTTTGAATAGTTTGTACTCGTCAAGATCAACTCACGATAAATAAAGGAGAGGTTTAAAGCAGGATTTTTGTTTATGTGAAATGTAGCTAGCAGGAAGTTATTTTATATTTATTTTCTCTTTTGAGTAGTCAAACAATCAAAAGAAAGCATCTTTAAAGCAGAAAGAAAAGTGAAAATTAGATATTTAAAAAAAAATCTGACTAAAATTTCTGTGTGGGTACATTGGCAAACAAGTGAATGTGACAAAAACAGCAACTCACTTCAATGACTGACTTATATTACACTTATGTCCATAAGCTTTTTGTCTGTCGTCTGCCGTTATATGTCCCCACCAATGCCAAAATCAAACCTACTCCCTTGTGCAATATAGTTTTTCTAAAGCGAAATGTGTTTGGGAATTTGGCTATTAACATGAAACATTTTAATTATATTCTGCTGAAATGAACTAAATGATTTGTTCATTCTGATGAACGAGATTCAAAGAGTCAGTAAAGTTATCCGCACCTATATCTCATGGGTGGATCTCTTGGGTGGTATGTTTTGAGGTCAGAGTTTTGAGGATTGTATAGATTTATTGTATAAATTTGATTTAAAGCACAGATGTTAACCCATAAAAGCCTTTATCTCACAGCTTCCAGCTCTTTCACCTGTAATCTACTCACCTGCGAGGAGTGAATGTTTAATCACTGATCACAAATAAATGCCCACACTGCACTGCTCTACACATTGTTCTAAAAAAAAGTAAAATTAAAATTAAAATTCCAACCTTCATGCACCTGTTCTATTTGATTATCGCTCATTAGACAGACATTAAATTAATTACCAAGCATTAGATTGATGTACCTTGGTTGTGTTTTTGTTTTTTTGCATTAAATTAATTACCAAGCAGAGGATGAAACAGACGGCGAAACAAACTCTTTCACAGTTAAAGAACTGAATTTAAAAAGTCAGATTAACAAGTTTAATGGGCTGTTAAAATTGAAATATATTGTATCTAGTCTATGTATTTTCGGGGGGGAGGAAGATAAGATGATCTACCAAATTTCCAGCACTGGGAATCTGAATTAATTACGCCTCAGAGACACTGGAGATAATGAACTGATGAGAGACATTATTAATGATTACAGTTTTATTACTACATTTACTTCAACTTTCACTTGATTGAGAATCTAATGAGAATCCAAAACAAGTCTGGAGACATTACAGTAACAATGTCAAAAATGTCAATGTTTCCAACATCGATAATTATCAGAGTAGTTTCTTGAACAGCAAATCAGCATATTAGAATGATTTCTGAAGGATCATGTGACACTGAAGACTGATGCTCAAAATTCAGCTTTACATCATAGAAATAAATTATATTTTAAAGTATGTTAAAACAGAAAACCATTATTTCAAACTGCAATAATATTTCACAATTGCATTATTTTTTTCTGCATTTTTGATCAAATATATACAGCCTTGTTATAAAATATTAAAAGCCTTGTTATATAAAATATTAAAAATCTTACGTAACCCAAACTTTTGAACAGCAGTGCATATACTTTTCCTTCTGTTTTCCAGGTGAAAGGTCACCTGTTTTGTCACGCAACAACAGATGAACTTTGTCACCTTTAGCTAATAATTTTCTCATATTATCACTGTGAACAGTTTATGAGCGTGCGATGAAAATGACTCTGACCTTTGCATTGTTTGCTCTCTGTACAGTCTTTAAATGTGGACGAGATCTGTGCTGCAAAACAGGTGGTGTTTCAGGCAAAACTAAGCATAATTTACTATTAAAAACCTTACAGTAGAGAACCAATATACTGTAATATTCACAATGACTCATCAAAAATTAAAGTTAAAGAACACAGATATTAAAAAAAAAAGTTTTTCTTTTTTTTTTTTTACCATGCCAATAAAATCAATACACTGCCAGTCCAATATGAGATGAACAGTACATTATTTATATAACATTATTGACATGTTTGGGGATCAAGCATCTGTAAAACACGCCATAAGATTATGGAAGATTTAGACTAGTAATGTTTTCCCTGATTTTCTTTCCCCAAAATGACAAAAATTACTGCAATTACTGCAACATGACTGAATTACTGCAGTGACTTCAACTTGCAATTATATGATTGTTTCCTCCATAACAACGTGCTTTTGTCAGTGTTTCTGAGGTATTGCGCAGCACCTAATACACTTCCTCATAGCTGCAGACTGTAAAATCCCCATGAAGCCTTTCACACCGACTCCAAGGAACATGAGAGTCTTTTGTCTGGTATGCAAATATATAATTCACGAGCGTGGAAATTTCCAGCACTATGCTTAAGACGTGTTTTTACAGACATGCCTTCCAGGTCTGTCATTGTTTATTTAGAGCTGCACAATGAAATAAGACCGAACCTTTCAAAGTTATTGTTAAAATGTTTTATGAAAGTCAGCATGAAATCAAAATGAGCCTCATAAAATTTCTTACTGTAAGTGATTCATTACTGCATGGCATTCTTTTACTTTCCTCTTTTTATGATCAAATCAATAAAAACTGATCAAATCAAGTTGCATGACATTTTTTTCTCTCATTTGGTGTGTTTACATGCACTGATTTTCATCAGTCAGAACGAATCCAATCTGATTTCAGATTCTGAAAATTCTGTTTACATGAACCATAAATGTTGCAATAGGATTTACATATTCATTTACATGTGCATTTCATGTAGGCCTATCATTGTGCATGTGCAAAAAGGTATTTTTTACTCAGATTGAGCATATAGTTGAATTCAAGCATTTACAAGCCTATTTTTTTCCTGTTAGTCGGATTATTTCATGTCAATTATTCCATTCAGATCAAGCTCAATCAGATCAATTGAGGTGTTTACATGAACTCTTTTCAGTCCAACTGTGCCATTAATCCGATTATAAACAAATATACAAACGTTTCTTGAATACCTTGTTTCCCTGAGAAATGCATCAGAAGTTAAATGGGTTTTGGATGGTATTTCATGCTGACCTTCACGTTATTCAGATTAGCGCAACAAATATGGGCAAACCAGTCAATGTTGTAAAAATGTTTTGAAAATGCAATAACACAGCAATTACAACATGCATTTCAGGTTTCTCGGCATTTTGACTCATGCATTATGCATTAAATAAGTTAAAACAGAGACATATTGACAAACAAATGGAATAACACTTGTGAAAATGGCAATGCTACAGATATGCTTAGTTTCAGTCAAAGTTAGAAAACACTCATTGCTTTTGAAATTCCCTTTAGGGTCATTTTGTGTCATCTCAACTCAAGGTGTCTGGCAAAAAAAAAAAAAAAAAAAAAAAAAAAAATAATATATATTATATATATATATATATATATATATATATATATATATATATATATATATATATATATATATATATATTACATGCTATGGATGAATATTTACTGAGTAATCCACTATTTTGTATTTGCATTTGGTTTTTGACTGCTGTTAATGTGTAGAGTTTAAAAATTTACTCATGGAGCCAAACTGAGACCCCAATATCTCTGGAACTGAATCATATTGGGCCTTAAAAATGAAGATTACAAAAGAAACCTTTCATACTTCTTGAGTTTCAGGCATGCAAACTTGGGAAAAAAATCACAAAAATCAAATTTTTCAATGGTTGGTATTGATTGATAATGTAATGAAGATTGATTTTGCTTATGAAACACAATTTACTAATAGATCTACCAATCTCTGTTTTATATTAACATGATGTAGCTGCCATTTTTCTAAAGTCATTTTTCCCACATATAACATGGCTCCAAATCAGTAAATATTAATCTATGGCACATGATATGTTGGCTTTCATCACTATTTATGTTTTTTTACAAAATCAGGCATTTTAGCTGGGGAGGTTTCTAAAGTATGGTTGATTTCATACAGATTTCAAACTTTAACGTTTGTACGAACTCTCAAACGTGCGCCACTTCCTACGCAACTACCTGATGCAATGAGCTGGCAAAACCAAAAAGATGATCGTTTAACATTGTTTTTTATTTTGCATGGACGTACTAAGATGAGCACTGAGAAGAGCAAGAAGCTCCGCCGGCTAGTTGCACGGCAAAGTCAATCCCTGCGTCTCCACCATCCACCTGTCCAGAAAGATCACACCAACCCTAGGTTCCTCTTCATCTATGAAGTCCTCATCGGGTTCAGTTGAGTCCTGGAGGTGGTCTGTCCTCATAACGTAAGTCCTCTGGTCTTGTTGTCCCTCCAGAGGAATCCCTGGCAGCCAGTTTTGCCTGTAGTTTGACGTCACAACGTCAGAAACTTGTACAGGCAGGTAGGATGAGCTACACCTGGAGTCCTTCTGAACTAGGTCAGATAGTAAAGGAGTTTTTTCTCCAGATAAACCTTCTGAGTCCTGGGAAGGTTCTGGAGAGTTTTCACCAGTGTCACACTGGAATAAACAGTTGTGAAACTGCAGTGCACCGTTTTTAGTGGGTCTAACTGGTACTACCAGTGGGCCGCTGCTGTTTTCGGTGTCTGGATGGCCTATTGAAAAGCTCGAAATGAACTCTGGACCAAATGAATCCAAGTGAGTTTCATTTGTTGTGTCATCAGCTGATGGTTCGATGGAGATCTTGAGAGGCACAATCATGCTGTAGTGCACAGAAGACTCTGGGCTGTTCTGGACCGGGATGTCCGGTTGATCGTGTGTCCACTCCTGGTCACAGGGCTCCTGGGATGCATAAGCATCATTAACCACGATCTCTGACTTCGGCGGAGGAAAAACAGCCTGTGGTTCAAGCTTTACAACAAATCCGGAACACACTTCCACTTTAGAGATGTCGTCTCTGGGATCTGAACATAATGCAGGACTGCTGTGTTCTTTTCCAGGATCTGTTTTTACCAGAGAGAGGAGGGAGAGTTTTTTTTGAGCCTATCGGATATTTAGGATATATATTTATATTTTTAAATAAATTGTTGGTACACCCGTCTATCCCAGGTAAACTGGGACGTTCGGTCACTTAAATCACTTTTAACTATGTTTCCCAAATTGTGAGTTGATGAAAAGCTAATAATCGTTTTAAAATAAAAACCATTCAAATAAAACAATTACTAAAAACCATTTAAATCATAAAAAATCATCTTAAAATTTAAATCTAAATGAAACACTAACTAAACATCAACTGAATCAAAAAATATCACATTAAAATAAATAATTTTAAAATAAAACAAAAATCAAAAATAAAACACTAAACAATCTATTAAAATCAGACAAAATGTCACATTAAAGATATACTGGAAAATAAAAACATAAAAATCTAAATAAAACACTTACTACAAATTTATTAAATCATAAAATGTAAAATAAAAAAATAAAAAACACCTGCTAAAAGTCAATTAAATCAATTCAATGAAATTAAAATGAAGTGTTTTAAAATTTAAAATTTGAAAATAAACACTTATTAACCAATTATTTTAAATCAGAAACAATGTTTGAATTAAAATAAATCATTGCAAAATAAAAAAACTATTTAAACACTACAAACTAATTAAATCATAAATGACCAAAAAAAAATTACAAAAACAATCAAAACATTTACTAAAAACCAAACATTTTAAAATTAAAATCTAATAATTTTAAAATCAAAAAAACAATAATTTTAACAATAATTTAAAACCCCAGAAATAAATAAAATAAAATGATAAAAATAATAAATAAATAAATACTAAAAAAGTGGTTAATGCATGTCATGTGAAAACATTAACCAACATCAGAGAACCATGAAACATGCAAATGTGCTGTTAAGTTATCGAAATATTTACTCTACTTCAAAGTAAATATTGTAGGTCAGAGATTTGGCTGACAAAGAAGTTTGGAAATCCCTGACTTATAAAATTCACCAACGATCATATTTAATTCTAGATTCATGTATTTGAAACAGAATATGAAGCAGAATTGATTCATCAAACGAGTCGTAGTCCACAGAGAAGATTTTTTTTGAATCCAAATATTGACTTAATTAATTAACAACAACTACTACAAGGTTACACCAAGAACTCAAAACTGAGCCACTTTACTGAGCAAATATCACCATGCATGATTTATCTTTTCACATCACAAACGGACTTTTTATAATATCTTCAAAAATCCAAAACAGGGTAATATAATCCATTGAAAGCGCAGAAGTGCTCTAAGGAAAATAACGTGACTGTTGATCTGGCAGCAGATGTTTGTGCTTACCATACATCGACATGATAAACTCACTATTTGTGTTGCCAAGAGCAATGTGCACGATAAGATGCATTCCTTCAGGTGCTTAAGAGAAACATGACACTCTTGTTCAAAAAAACAGGACTTTTTACTGCCTGTAAGATGGGAAGCCCATTACAGGTCTGCTCACCTGGAATTCCCCACAGCGAATATGACACAATCACTTACCAGCGCTTTCGGTAAGGAGCTCTTTCCCTTTACTGACAGGTGGCAAAGCATGATGGGTAGGACGATCAGCAGCAGCAGAGCCAGCAGACAAGGCCATATTAATATATGAAGCCAGGGCTTAGGTGCTGAAAGACACAGAAATTGTAGATGAATATAAAGTTCAGTATACAAAATCTGCTGGCAATCTTATATAATGATGTGAACACACTGTGAAATAGGGATTTATTTAATTTCAACAACTTTGTCTCAATTGCTGTCATTATTTTGCATACTGGCCATTTATTTTTAAGAAAATAAAAAAATAAATTAAATAAATACATCAAATCAATAAAAAAAAAAAAAAAAAAATTGTTGCCAATTGCATTTTTTGTTATATAATAATAAACAGTACAGAGTAAATGAATAGAAATAAATAAAATAAATAAATGATTTTTTGGTATTTGTATATAATCTATCTTTCCTGTTATATAATAATAAACACTGAGAAATAGGTTACTATTTAATTTCAGCAACTTTGTCTCAACTGCTTTCATTATTTGGCATTACATACACTGGACATTCATGTAAAATAAAAAAAAATAATAATTTAAGGGGTTCTTGTCAGCAATAAAAAAAAAAAAAAAAAAAAAAAAAAAAAATAAAAAAAAAAAAAAAAAAAAAAATAAAATAAAAAAAAAATAAAAAAAAAAAATAAGAGCAAATGAATGAAAAATAAATAAATAAATGAATAAAAAAATAAATATCTAACATTTGTATATAATCCATCTTTCTTGTTATATAATAGTAAACACTGAGAAATAGGTTTTCATTAATTTTCAGCAATTTTGTCTCATTTGCTATCATTACTTTGCATTAAATATACTGGCAATTTATGTCTAGGAAAATAATAAAAAAAATAAAAAATTGTAAAAATAAAAAAATAAACAAATAAGTAAAAAAATGAATAAATGAATACAAAAATAAATATGTAGTTGACAGTCGTATATAGTGAACATTTTCTGTTACATAATAGTCAAATAAAATGACTTTGTCTCATTTGCTATCATTATTTTGCATTCTATACTATACATTAATATCTAAGAAAAAAAAGAATAATAAAAAGAATAAGCGCAAAAATGAATGAATGAATGAATAATAAATACATAAAAACTAAAAATAATAATAATGTAAATTTTAGATTTAGTTTGGGTATTAATGAAGGGAAACAATAAAACCACTGAAAGCATGAATTGTTTTCCTAATTAATGGGTGTTCGGATTCAGTCATCGGAATGTGGACTAGTTTTCTACACATCAATCAAAGCACAAACTGTTGAGTTACCTGAGACAGTCACACAAAAAGAAGCGTTTTCACTGGCACTGGACCGACCGGGATGTGTGAGCGTATATAACACATCACCACAGTACTTCACGTCTGTCTCCTTGAGCCAAATAAACACTGAGCGAGACGTGCCCTCAGACACCTGCAACTAAAACAGAAAGAATGCTTTGAAGGACAATAAAGTTAAGTAGTAACATGAATCCTATGGATCCTAATAACGATTGCTGAAGGAGAATCAGGAATAATAACCTTTCCAGCCAGTGACTCGGATGTGTCAGACGAACTGTGTACTTAACGGATGATCTCAGGAAAGCTTTTCCCCAGAAGCGATATTCTCAATAGAGTGGTTCCAAGCGGCCATCGGCGGCGAGACCGTCACATTCAGATAGGTTTGGTTCGATGTTACTGACAGCTGCGGAGCTGTGAATGTGGCTGAAACGAGTAAAACAGAACGGAGACAGATTTTGAGAAACCATCAAGTAGGACAGTTTATGATTTAAGATGTTGTTAAAAGGGACAGTTCACAGAAAATGAGAATAAGCTGTTAATTTACTCACCCTCAGGCCGTCCAAGATTAGCAGAACAGTAAAGAAGATTTTTAGCTGAAACCGTAGCCCTTGGTGATTCATAAAATCCAAGTCACATTTTTCAGAGTCAAATAAAACACATCACGCAACACAAAATTAATCACAGTGGCTCCTGGCGATATATTGAGGTCTTATGAAGTGAAACAATCAGTCTGTGCAAGAAACTAAACATTATTTACAACATTATCACCTGTAACCCAGAGCCTCAGGCAAATGAGAAAATAGGATTATTTTCCGTGAACTGATTCTTTTGAACCGTTTGTTTCAATGAACTGGTTCACATCACTAGATGGTTTATGTAATTCACACAATGACATCCAACATAGGCTCTCATGGGAAAAAAAAACATGCCTTTACCTACATTTCTGTTAAAACTACGGTTCAACAAAAACAGCTCAAATCCAACATAAGGAAGTTTTTAAAAAAATAGCACGGTCTGCATCAACAAATGCTTTTTTAAATATCACTTTTGCATTTGTTGACACTATCAGGTAGGTTTAGGGGATATTTCCAACACGATACAGCATTAACTTTTAACGACAATAACCGGATATATGAATTACACTGCAAAAACTGCTTTTCTTACTTCAGATTTTTTTTTGTGTCTTGTTTCCAGCCAAGATATCTAAAAATTCTTAAATCAAGAAGGATTAGTAAAAATTAGTTTCTTGTTTTCGGAAAAATTAAGTCAAAATTAAGACTTAGAACAAGCAAGATAATCTGCCAATGGGGTAAGCATTTACCCAATGTTTTCATTTTAAGCAAAAACTCAATTTTGACTTGTTTATTCTGAAAATAAGACAATAATTTTTACTTCTCTAGAAAAACCTTGATTTAAGAATGTTTCAAAATTAAATGGATCAGTATTTTTTTTTTTTAAAGACATTAATACTTTTATTCACAAGGACTTTAAAATCATGCTAAAAATTCAGCTGTGACTCACAGAAATCGATATTTTAAAGTATGGTACAAAAAAAAGAACACCATTATTTCAAGTTTCCACAATATATAGTTCTTTCTATATTTTCTGATCAAATAAATGCAGAGACTTGATGCTCATAAATGACTTCTTTCGAAAACATAAAAATGTATCCAAACTTTTAACTGTTACTAAATAAATATACACAAATTTAAAATGAAATGTTGTATAAATAAAACAGTTAGAAACCAGCTCCTAATGTCTAGAACCGGCCCTGGAGAATCAGTTCATTCATCACAGGATCAGATATACGGCGGTATTTCGGCTTATTTCCACTTGTAGGGACTGTCAGGCGTCTGAAAGTGAGTTTTGATTTGATCTGATTTGAACTGGTTCATCTAGTTCACCACAAAGAACCGGTTCAAAAGAGGCCATGTACACACTGCAAGTTTCAGGAGTGAGTCCCGTAAATTATCGTAAACAGCTGTCACTCTCAAATTTGTAACCATAGCAACATTTTTGCCCTCTGGTATGTGTGCCATTTTTTGGCTAAACTACCGCTGATAAACGTGCTGTGTTTTGTTTATGCTCGGGAGGCTGCTTTAGAGAGCGCTGTCTTGCATTGTTGCCATGTGCTATTATTTTCATGTATTTTTAGGAATTTTGTTTTGTTTTTTGTTATTAGGTCATGCAATTTATTATGGAGTTAATAAAGAGGTCTGTTGCGGATATGAGACATATGATTTTTTGGTGCTATAAAACAAAGCATTTGGGTGTTTTTGTGCTTGTCCTTGTTTTTATTTATTTATCTATATATATATAAAGATCTGGCAACACTGACACTTTACCACAGGGCTCGTGAGCGCAACTAGCCCCGTGCGAAAATGTGCTAAAATTAAGACTTCTTTCATTGTTATTTTCTTGCATCTCACATACAGATGAAGACACGTTTCTGATGCAAGTTCAAAAACGTCTAACAACTAGTTCTTCAGTTAAGTTTAATAAATAGTTCTTTAGTTTTTGTTTCATTAACTGTGCTTTTTTGTTTGTTTAATTTGGTTGTATTTTTCGTGTTTTAGTTAGTTTTTTGCTCCCGTATTTTAGTGAATTATGTGTGTACAGAATGCGATTAAGGAGTAAAAGGTGAACTGAAAACCGAATTTAGCTGCAGTGTGTACGAGGCCAGAATGATTTATTCGTGAACCAGACATCAATTCAGACTGTTTACCTAAGGCTCTGGATTACAATGATGTAAATAATGTTTAGTTTCTTGCACAGACTGATTGTTTCACTTCATAAGACCTCAATAGGAGCCACAGGGATTAATTTTGTGTTGCATTTTATGAATCACCAATGATCACGGTTTCAGCTAAAAATCTTCTTTATTGAAGAAAACATCTTGTATAGTTGGCTTGAGTGTGAGTTAATTAAGAGCACGTTTTCATTTTTGGTGAACTATCACTTTAGCTTGACCACAAACATAATTTGAGCTGAAGAATGAAAGTCCAAAATAACTCACTTTCCCAAAACGGAGTGAAGTTCACCTCTCCCAAGCACCGTCCACCGGCGGTGACCTTGGCATGATATTTAGAGGTCACATCACTCATCACATGGGTCATCACATCCGTCATGTCACAAACAGGAGTGGAGATGTTCTGACACCATGCCACTGGTTCATACGGGTTCCCATAACTGCAACAGAACAGACTTCAGTCAGAAGAACAACAGCAGATACTCACTTACATTCTATAAAGTTGCACGTGACAGACACAAACACAGTCTCTGTAGGAAATGAATCAGCACCCATTTAATGCAGATCTTGTTTAATCATAGTCGCAGAGAGTGCAAACAGAAACTCTTTTAAACTAACAAGACTAACCAGATTCTATTTAGCCTAAACTAGTTCTCCTGCTCTTTGCCTGGTACATCATTACACACCCTGTTTACTGTGTGCATATGTCTTATCACGTGTTACATCATGTACTATATCTGAAATTGCATGCTCATTGCTATCTTTGGAACAACTGAAGTTATAAATACTTTAGTTATTGATGTGTTGTGCATAATGCAGAATAAATGCAAATTCTCAGTGCAACGGGATTAATTTTGTTTGTTTGTTTTTTTTGATTTTGTTTAATTAATTTTAGTTAATACAATTTTTTTAAATTAAAATGAAGAAAAGCGTATTTCTAGCAAATATAAAAAAATACAATTCTAGAAAAAAAGGAAAAAGTGTATTTGTTGAATTTGTAAATATGTTTTTATATAAAAGATAAGTTTAGTACAAATTATTTTTTAATTAAATTAATTTTAAAATTATGATTAAAAATAACATTAATATTATTTATATAAAAAATAAATGAAAAATGTATAACTATAAAATATTATAAAAAAGAAAATACTATATAAAAACCTAATTCATAAACATGAAATTTACTATTTATATAAGTATTCTATAAAAATTATTTTTTTATATATATATTTTTCAATATATGATGTATATCTTTGATCATAAATTATATTAAAAAGCAGACAACGATGGATTAATGCACTGAACTATTTTGCTGTAATCATATATCTACTACTGTATTACGGAGCAAAAATAAGAAACGAAAAGCATATGAAAACCATTCCAAGCTCAAAATCTCCAATATGGGTGGAGAGGTTGGACTGATGTGGGATTATCTGGAGCTTCTGAAGCTTTCGTCTCTCATCCCGTCATCTGCTGTCTGCCCCACTGACCCTCCCAGCATGCACTGCTGCTCACTCCGTTCCCATCACATTTATTTTTCCCCATCAGTTTCTCTGTACAGCGTAACTCTGACTGGTGCAGAAGATTCGGTGCCAAGGCCAGAAAGGGCCGGCAACATTTCGCAGACGCAGCTTCTTTCTGCTCCGTTTCTAATTGCAGTTCAGAGATTCACAGCCGGCTGACCACAGCGCGTCCTTCACCAAAGTCACGAGTCACAGACTTCACAGTAAGGACTGACAGGGAAGCATTAAACCCACGGCCAAATCATTTCTTATATTTTTAAAACACTACAGATTATTTCAGGTTTTTTTTAAATGATAATGCCATGTGAGCAGAGGCATAAGCATGATATTTGCATAAGAACAGGTACTGGAAGAATGGAAATATACTGCATAAAGAGAAGGAAAGTCAGAGGCAATATACTGTGTAGAATGTGTGCATATTCTTTTTTTTAACTTGTGTGTTTTTTTTTTTCTTAAGTTATTTTGTTTTTATTTAATTAAATTGTTTGTGTCAAACCCCTATTAATTCATCTCAGTAGTGTTCAGCAGTGTTACTGTACCAAAATGTAATATAATGATGTGAAAAAATGTATGTCTGTAATTTTATCACAATATAGTCTTTTGTTTACACACACACACACACACACACACACACACACACACACACACACACACACACACACACACACACACACACACACACACACACACATAATGATTGCATTATTGTATTTTATCATATATAATTTAGTACAATATATTTATAATATATTTATTAAATTAGCTTTTTAATATATGTTAAAATGTTTTTATATTTGACATTTTAATAATATATATTCATGCATCAGTGGTCTCTTTCTATGTATATTAATAGAGATTAATGTATTTACATGATATATGTAATAATAACAATGCACTTCTAATATGATAATATATTTAAAAATCTCTTTATCTGTGCAATTGTACCTAGCATGCTATAAATGGAAAAAAGGGGAGGGGGAGGGAAAGCAGAGGTCCAGGCCTGTTTTGCTCTTGTCTCTGTCACTCACAGGTTGTACTGGATGCTGTAAAGAAGCGTTTGACCCGGAACATCAACAGGATCCCAATGGAGGACGCTGAAGAAATTCCTGGACTCAAAATAGGCCTTTGTGCGATTACAGCTCTGACCCCAGCAACCTGCAAGACAGAACAATAAAGTCGAGATGGTTTTAGAGGTCTGTGAACATCTTCCATTGTGTTGTGACCATCTCAGTTATATATAAAACAACTAATGATGTTCTGGTCTGAATGTCTTTTGTCTAAAAGCAAAGAGGACACTTTGTCCCTCAGGTCGTTTTTTTGATTGATACTCCACAGCTGACGCAGTTACAACAGTAAGCAATAAGATACTCAAGGCAAGACTTACTCACAATACAGCATGCCATGAGTACCAATTATTGCTTTTATAAAACGGTTACCACACAATACAATTATCATACCCAAAAATGTACTGTACGTATTGACATGTAATTTTTTTTTTAAGTAAATTCAATAAATGCCTCCCCTCCGATAAAAAAAAGGTTCCTGACAGTACCAGTAAACGTTAAGAGAATGTTCAGGTGTAACATTCCTCATCTTTTCCATCTCAAATAAAAACACAGAAAAGGAACTGTTCTCATCCACAATGTGTTTATTTTTTAACACCATATCCACCTTATTCTTGTAAAAATGTAAAATGCTTCCGGTCTCATTCACTTCCAGCTATTTTTAGTTGTACAAAACCGCTCCTTCTGCTGCTTGATATCGCAAATTGGTGTGTCTTACCATATTATTTCATGTTTTATCTTAATATAAACACTTGTTTGTAGTGCAAACAGTTTTACTGTACGTTGTAATTCTGCTCGTTATACAGAACCGTTGGGTAAAGCGGTCATAGCCCAGCTTTACCATGAATACAACACACCTGCTGACCAATCAAGGACTGGAACTAACCGTTTTATAATAATGATGGGAACATCGGATCATTCTACTGACTTGGATCTTTGAATCATTGATCAAAATGAACAAATCATTTCAGCAGAATATAATTAAAAGGTTATGTGTTATGTTTTGTTCCACAACACACACGCAACATTTCGTTTGAGATTGGAATGAAATTATAATGTAATGCAACCACAGACAAATTTAATTATGAGAAACAGAAACGATTAATTCACTGTTTCAGGTTATGCAGTCTGTTTCTTTTGTTGTGTGACTGCTTCCCGGCGCAGTTATATCTTACAACAAACACAAACAGAAGTGATTTTTCCTCATCGTTTGGATAAAGTTTAAAGCCTCTTTATTACTACATTCAGTGTTAACCATCATGACAGAAATGCGCAAATTTATAAATTGTAAGAAATAAAAAAGTTACAGTTTGAGACCAGAAACACATCACATAAACGTGTTTGTAAGGAAGGTTGGGAACTATTAATTCATTCCTGTATCCAATACTGCTGTCACGTCACATGACAAATACAAATGAAGACTCCAGAGGTGAACTAATCATTTCTGTTTCTTGTGTAAAGAATCAACAGGATGTTGTGCATGCGCGGTCAACACAAAATGAACGAATCCCGCGCTGAGACGACTCGATGTTCCCGAGTTATATTAAAGATTAGTTCAAATTGAATGAATCGTTCATGGGGGGGTAACACAAGTATCGCGAGTTATGTAATCAGATTACTTTTTTCAAGTAACTAACATTACTTTTTAATTTACAATAAAATATCTGAATTACTTTTTCAAATAAGTAACGCAAGTTACTTTGCTTTCCCATTTATTGACTGACAGCTCTCCTGTCCCCATGTGTTTTCTGAGTGAACATGATGTGAATGTAGTTCTAGACTAAACATCACTGTGCATTTACATATTTCACTCGCACAAAAACAGATTCAGTATTCCTCAAAATGAATGCAAACCTGCAATAATTAAATGTATTAAATAACACAAATATCTTTTTATGCATTTAATCACATTTTATTAACTGATATCTTTACTACAGTCCTTCGATGATCCAATTCAACCATATTAATAAGCAAAATTGACTTTAAGATAAACATTTCTTTTTCTTTCTTTCTTTTTTTTTTATTGCTGCAGTGTTGAACTTTCTTCTCCTGCATGCTATGCTTCATGCAATCCTGAATGACTGAGGGTTATTCATTTCACTTTTGGTGCGAAAGAGCCTTTACATTTGCCAAAAATATAATTTTTTATATTAAAAACTAATTAGCAAGCCCTGCCCAGATGAGAAAAAGTAACGTAATGCATTACTTTCCATAAAAATTAACTAAAAAAAGTAACTTTTTTTAAGGGAGTAATGCAATATTGTAATGCATTACTTTTAAAAGTAACTTTCCCCAAGAATGCACACGTCACTATTTTTTAACACTAAAACAAACACAGACAGAAGCTCCTCTGTTGAAGAACGATGCCGTCTTTGAGCTTCAAGTGCTTGACTCTTCAGATGATCGTTTGAAACACTACCAGCAGAGGAAACAGCGTCCACAAACACTCTCAAGTTCTTTAGGATGTTTGACAACAATCAATAACTATATATAAAACCTGTAAAGCTCAGGGCGTTTTCAAACTTGCTTCTCAACCAACTTTCCTTTTCTAGTTTCAGCGGTCGATGGACAGAGTTTGACGAGCGTCTAACAGCGAGATGATGATCCACATGGTTCTCCATCGATTATGAGCCTGGATGAATAATCTCTGCATGTTTGGATTTTCCTTGAGGAAAAGTGAACAGTTCCAGATACACCAGCAGGATTTTGCATGATCCACATGGTTCTCCATCGATTATGAGCCTGGATGGAGATTAGTGCCAGCAGGATTTTGCAGAAAGTGTTGCTCGTGTAAAGAGATAGTGAAAAGTAACACTCACATCAAATGTGAATAAAACTCGCCTGTTGGATTGTGTTTTTTGTAGATGATAGTGAAACATCATGGACGTTGTATGACGTGTTAGTTGAATATTGAAATGACTTCTATAATGTCTATGTCTTATATTGAAGTCTGTTTCTATCTAAAGTTTATCTACAAGTCTTTTTGTTTACAGAAAAAGGTTCTCACATGCAGAATATTCAAATTCAGTCACCAAAATTACAATTTGACTCAAATTGCACTTTAGTGTCATTGAGATACATTTACAGTTTTTATTAATAATTTTAAATCATTTTTATTTTTATATTCTCTGTTCATTTATATTCAAATTCAGTCACCAAAATTTTTGTCTTTTTATAATATATTTTTTAAACATGTCTATATATTTTATTACTTTTTTATTTCAGTTTTTTATTTTATTTTTTAGTCATTAATGTAGTTTAATATTATTTTGTTATCAACGCTTAAAAATAAACTGAAGTTAAAATAAAAATGGCAGCTATCTGTTTTATGTAAATTTCATTATCTTTTTATTGTCCTATGATTGAAATTTTTATTGTTGTGATTTTCATTCATTCAATAAATGCCTCTATTCAAGTGTTTTAAATGTTTGAAATGTGTATATCTTAACCTGCCATTGTCACAAAACCACATGGCTTATTGTAATTTGTAAATGGTATTGATGAATTAATAATGAATAATATAGATAATACTAATCATAATAATACATAATAATCATTTAAAAAAAAAATTAAGTAAAACCCTTTACTTATGTTTAAAGCACTTTTAGTTTGTGAACAACAATATATTGGAATAACATAGTGCTTTTTAAAGAAATGAACAATAGGAAAAAATACAGGTTTTTGTGGTCAGTAAGAAAAACTATATATGGATACAGGTTTCTGAACAGTTTAAAAAAAACACACACCACAAGGACAAAAAAGCAAACTTTCACTCTGCGCTCACCTGTTAACAATACAAGATAGTAATAAGGTAAATACTCTACAAAGCACTAACAGCATTACAAACATTGAAAACGAATAAAAATTAAATACAATACTATAATAAATTAAAACATGGAATATTTTTTTTTAAATGTTGATGGGGACAAAATCATTCACAATTAAAAGAATAAAAAAATATAATAATTGTGTGTTAAAAAATTGTTAAATGTGAGATACACATAATCACGCATTCAATTAAACTCGTTTCTTCATTAACCACAAGCACCTTAACGTTTACTTGTCTTACGTCTGTTCTCCCCCTGTAGCATTGAATTTATTTCCATATCATGAGTTTCACCAATTTGGAGTTGATTATTTACTGCAAAGTAAATGAACTTCTTTTCCACTTAACCATTCTGTAACTTTATTGAGATCACCTGTACGTGGAGTTTCTTTTACTCACTGTAAAGCAAAGCAAGATGAAAACATGTATACTCTCAGAGCGCCACATATTCCAGCACGAGTGGAACATATCATCCAATCTCCAATTGAGAAGCTTCCAATAAAGATCCAATGGTCAGAGACACAGTCCTCTCATTATTTCCATGAGACGCTTCCTAGAAATCTCATATCCACAAATGAGAAAAATCATATTAAGTCATTCGGTGGGACATTCTTCAATCGTTGTCATTTGTGAAGTGACAGAGTCGTCCCCGGTTGTCCATCTAGCGCTCCTCAGGTGTGCCTGTGAACTTTGGAGCGTCTTATCAACACCTTCCTGTTTTCTGCTGTTGGCCTCCACCCATTAGGGGCGTCTATAGAGGTACCTCACCACACAGACATCTCGAATTTCAGGTTTTATCTGTTGAAAAACTGAAACTGGAAATGAAGCACTTCTCAGAAAGGTGCGGGAGAAACGAAGCACGCCTTTGGGCGGGATGTGGGGAGATTCAGCTAAGCACTTCTCAGAAAGGTGCGGGAAATGACGCCCCCCTTAAACATAATCATCATTTTACTGCATGACATCAATGTGGAACAGAAACCTGTAATCAACAAAACTAAAGCAAACAAATGGTGCACTTTAATTGGCACTAAAAAAATGCTATTATACTTTTAAATTATCATTTTATTTCTGTGATGCAAAAGCTGAATTTTTAGGATCATTATCACATGATCCTTTAGAAATCATTCTAATATGATGATTCATTATCAAAGTTGGAAACAGTTCTGCTGCTTAATATTTTTTTTCAGAACATGTGATACTTTTTTTAGGATACTTTGATGAATAAAAAAAAAAAAAAAAAAAAAAAAAAAAGAAGCTATGTTTTTTAAAAAAAAAAAAAAAAATAATAACAATATACACTACTGGTCAGTAATTTGGGGTCAGTAATTTTTTTTTTTTTCTTTCTTTTTTTTTTTAAATAAAATCAATACTTTTATTCAGCAAGGATGTGTTAAATTGATAAAAGTGATAGTAAAGAAAATATATTATTAGAATATATATTATTAGATTTTTTTTTTTTTTTTTTTTTTGAATAAATGCAGTTCTTTTAACCTTTTATTCATCAAATATATTAGAAGACAGCAGAACTGTTTCCAACACTCATAATAAATCAGAATATTAGAATGATTTCTAAATGATCTGCTGTGATAGACTAGATGTTACATGTGACATAACTTTTTATTTTTATATTATCCATTGTAATGTGATTTTGAGAACAGCAATCCTATCAAACCCAATTAAGGGAAATGAAACCTAGCAAACCGTACTCTATATGCTGATGCAACAAGTGCTTTCAGAACACAACAATGTAAGAAAGCAAGAACATTTGTGCTCACATACTGGTGTATGTTTCCAGGGTTTAGACCATTGAAAGACATGTCTAGTCATTCCAGCTCTATGTGCTTGCTGAGTTGAGTTCTGGCTACAGAGACACATGTGGATTTCCTTACGACACCTTTTTCACTGAGATCTGTCAGGCAGACATTCTCTGCAAGCTATTCCATATATTCACTATAAGCTTTAATCTCAAACAGATAGTGAGGATAACATCCAGAGAGGGAGCAGAAAATATCCTGACACTCTCGGAGTGAGACAGAATTCATACAGTACAAGAAATATGGTGCATTGCAAGATTATTTTGGATTGGTATATATACTGTATATACTATGATAACTATAAATTCCAATATAATTTTATTTATGATTTTAAGCTTATGTTTACAATACATCCATCCATCTTCAACAGCCACAAGGTAACAGACTTAAAAAAAAAAAAAACAACCACCAGAACATCAGATGCAAGTTTCTTCATTTACCAACACACACACACACACACACACACACACAAACACACACACACACACACACACGCATGCATGTATACCCACACACATGCATGCACACGCATCTATCACACACACACACACCCACACACATGCATGCATCATCACACACACTATTGCATGCACGACGCGACGACACACACACACACAAATGCTAAAATGTAAGCCTCTCTTATGACATTATGATTAATTACCTCAATTCAAATTTCTTTATAGAACAATAAAAGGCTCTCATTTATTATTACGAAGTGTAAAATAATTATCTTAGTTAACGGTAAGTAAATTATATGGTCACATGATTTTTGAGAAATCATTCTAACATGCTGATTTTTTGTGGCTTAATATTTTTGGGGGAATATACATGCTCCTACTATATACATGATTTTTCATGATTTTCATGTTGTTTGGTGTTTTGGTTTTTTTGAGTCTAATAGGCACTTGTGGTATTTTGGGACCATCTATGTTTTATTTCCAAGAAACAAAAATAGTTTTCAATGGTTTTTAGCTTAATTTATCTATAATAACCCCTGGTCCACTATTCAGCAGACATGAGCTCACAGAAGCATATTGCACTATTTTAATTGCATAACAATAAAAAGAGACACATTCTAAACTAGATGTTGCATATTTTTTGATGCATATTTAACTTAAGTGGATTGTAAACTCCAGACCCGACCACATAAGTATATCCAGGCTCCACACAAACCTTAAATTTGTAAAAGGCTGACTTCAGACCAGGAAAAGGCCTGAAGGTTTGGATCTGCGGCTGTGGATCATCTTCCCTCGCCTCACTGAGACGATTCAAAGTGACTGTGTGTCCTGACTCAGACGCAGCTTTGGGAATCATCGAATGCCTGGAGAGAGGCGGAGATATGAGGTCCCTCAGAAACCACGCCATTTGAGCTTTCCTCCAACGTGACCGCATACAGCCTTCCAGTCAAGTCACAGTTGATCCGTGCATCAAACACAGCTCTTCACACAAACACACCTGGAGCTCTGGTTTCAGTGCACGATCAAAGCTGTGCCTCTTATAATCAGCTCAAAACATCAGGTCTGGAGGTCCAGGAGTGTGTGTGTCATTTCCAAGATAGCACTGGAATTACAAACCCGTTAGGTTTAATAGCATGTTGTTATTGTAGCATGGGTTTTGCCAGGTTATAAAAGTGTGTCTGACCAGAGGAAGAGTGTGTGCATTATTTCTGCAACTATGCAATACACATTTCACCTTATATCTACAAATAAGAAAAAGAAGGAAAGATAATATGCTGCGATGAGATCTGATACTGTGGACTTGCACTTGAAATAGAGGTCAAATGAAATCTTTTATTTTTTTTTTGTATTTTGCTTCAAGAACAAGAAAGCCTACATTTTTCTGTGACATCATTTTGTACTCAATCCATTCAAAATTTAGTTAAAATTTACATTTCTATAATGTATGTATAGATTAATATTTTATATATATATATATATATACTCTTATATATATATACATATATATAAACAAACAATTATTCTTTATATCAATTGTTAAACAATATTTAGCAATAATATATCAGTACGTAAGTCCTATCTATCTATCTATCCGTCTGTCTGTCTGTCTGTCTGTCTGTCTGTCTAATATTTTTTTTTCTGTTTTCATAAATTTAGTTAAGATTTTGGGAGTTTTTTTGCCATTTTCATTAGGTTTTATTCATTTATTCATTTTACTAATTGTTTATTCTCTACATAGTTTTAGTTTTTTTGACATTTTTTTTAATTTATTTCAGTTTTAGTTTATTATTTAAACAACTTAAAACTAAATAAAAATGCGAAATGAGATAATTTTTATTTACTTTCAAAAAAATTTCAAGTAAATTCGACTTAATTTCCATTTCATCATGCCTGTAATGCCTGATAAAGCAGCGTTTGTGTAATTTAATTACAGTTACTTCTTATGTAACTGAACTTAATACTGAGTATAGACTGTAGAATATTTATACGATATAATTAAATAGTGGATTTAACATCAAAATTTAAAGTCTAACCTTAAAATGCATGCTTTTTACGTAGCCTTCTCCCTTTAAATACTTTGGTGAGTTAATAAGAATATTGGTAACATTTTAGTGTCTAATTCTCAATATTGACTAGATGGTTATTAACATGACTATTACAGGGATATTGGCTGTTTATTACTACTTAAAAAGCACATATTAATGTCTTCGGGAGGGGGGAGTAAGGGTTATGTTGTGTTTTCCCCTCATGTGTTCCATTCCCCATGTTCTCTGTGACCCAGTTTCTGTCTTTCATGATTGTTGATTAGTTCCCAGGTGTGTCTCCTTACTCCCTCATTAGCCTGTCTTTATAAGCAATGTCCTTTCAGTTTAGTTTGGTTGGGTCTACAAGTAAGTACGTGTGTATTCCTCCTGTGTTCCTTGTTGGAGTTACCCCCTGTGTTAGATTAATAAAGACTCTCTCGATTATTCTCGACTCCGTGTTCCTTCCGGCACAGTAGCGTGACATAAGACCCGACCACGAAAAAAAAAACAGTTTAAAAATTGCGTGACTCCCCTCCGTTTGTTTTCCGGTTTTCCTCAGTCCTTTTTTTCCATAGTGTTGTGTCCATTGATCCCCTCTTTTGCCCCAAATTCCTCCTCCTCCTGAAGGACGTTCTCTCGAGGACCATACGAGACAGTTTCCTACTGCTAGCTAACATCACCAGCTACCCGGACGATGCGCTCTGCGCATTCTATAATGCCAGCCTGAACACCGATTGCAGAGCATTGTCATTCAAAGATGGTCTTGGGAGGAATTCGCCGCATTCGTGGAGTGGACTCTGGCAAGAGAGGGGTCACATCTCACTGTCTGCCTGATGGAGGATCCTGCCAGATACCGTATGCAGAGCACCGTTTTCCGTTCATCTCCGGTTTTTGGGGTTTGGTTGCGTGTGCAGAGCGATGACGGAGAGCCAGAGCCCAACCCGTCAGACCAGGTGCGAGAGCCAGCTACAGTGCCCACCGCAAGGGAGAGAACCATGGACGTTGTGATGGCGGAGTGGAGCTCCGCCCCATGCATTGCAGCTGAGGGTGAGTTAACTATGTAGTGCCAAAAGTGCCAAAATTAGGAGTATCTTATAGACTCGGAATCTTAACTGGAGGATGAACTGCCCACTCTCCTATCTCCGATGTCTCCGCTGGTCCCGTCCAGCCCTCCTTCGTCCTTGGTTCCCTTGTCCAGCCCTGAGGAGGCTTCCAATTCTCCAGTGCCTGTTCCCGAGTTAAGTCCAGGATGGGCTCCTGTTCCCGAGTTAAGCCCAGGAAGGGCTCAGGGCTCGGTGCTGTGTCCATCTCCAGTGCCTGTTCCCGAGTTAAGCCCAGGATTTCCTAGAATGTGACCATCTCCCCGATGGAGGATCTCGCTAGGTCCAGTGCCTGCTCCTAGAATGTGTCCTCCAGTGCCTGCTCCTAGAATGTGCCCGCATTCCCACCTGCTCCTGCCTCCTCCACCGCTGTCGTCTGGCAGCCCCTCTGCTCGCCCTCAGCCCACCATCATTGCGGTGTGTCTTATGAAAATCAGCTCAAAACATCAGGTCTGGAGGTCAAGTGTGTCATTTCCGCATAGCACTGGAATTACAACCTGTCAGTTTAATAGCATGTTGTTATTATAGCATGGGTTTTGCCAGGTTATGTGTGTCTGACCAGAAGAAGAGTGTGTGCATTATTTCTGCAACTATGGAATATACATTTCACCTTATATCTACAAATAAGAAAAGAAGGAAAGATAATATGCTGCGATGAGATCTGATACTGTGGACTTGCACTTGAAATTAGGTCACTTCGAAATCTTTTATTTTTTTGTATTTTGCTTCAAGAACAAGAAGCCTATTTTTCTGTGACATCATTTTTGTACTCAATCCAAAAAATTGAGTTAAAAATGTACATTGTCTGTAATGTATGAATGTTTATATATATATATA
>NC_056612.1:28088761-28116689 GCF_018340385.1 Cyprinus carpio | reverse complement strand
TATCAATACATAAGTCTATCTATCTATCTATCTGTCTGTCTGTCTGTCTGTCTGTGTGTCTATCTAATATTTTTTTTTCTGTTTTCATAATTTTAGTTAAGATTTTGGGAGTTTTTTTTGCCATTTTCATTAGGGTTTTATTAATTTATTCATTTTACTAATTGTTTACTCTCTACATAGTTTTAGTTTTTTACATTTTTATTTATTTATTTCAGTTTTAGTTTATTATTTAAGCAACTTAAAACTAAATAACAATGCGAAATGAGATAATTTTTATTTACTTTCAACATTCAGGTGTGATGGTTGGATGGAGTGGAGGTCCGCCCCCTTGATTGCGGTGCGGTGAGTGGACTTATGGAGTGCCAAAATGTGCCAAAATGAGGAATATATTATAGGGACTGAATCTGAACTGGCGGATGAACTGCCCCCTCTCTCTCTCCGATGTCTCAGATGGTCCAATCCAAGCCATCCTTCACCATGGTTCCTCGTCCGCCTGAGGAGGCTTCCAATTCTCCAGTGCCTGTCACGAGTTAAGCCAAGGAAGGGCTCCAGCCCAGAGCCGCTCCAGAGTCGACTCCAGCCCAAGAGAGCGCTCCAGTGTTGGCTCAGCCCCAGAGCTTGCTCAAGTTGTCTGTTCTAGAAGGTCCTCCAGTACCAGTTTGAATGTGTCCTCCAGTGCCTGCTCCTAGATGTGCCATCTGTGCGCTCTTCGAAAATGCCCGCACTCACCACCCACTCCGCCTCCTCCAAACGCTGTCGTCTGCCATCCTCCCGCGTCGCCCCCTCCCCCCCACCCCCCACCCTCCGTTCGCTGAGTTCTCCCTCACCTCCGCCTCCGAATCCGAGGCTGAATCAGTATCGGCCCGTTGACCTGTGGGATCAACCATGGCTCCTAGCTCATCTCTCCACGTGGCCAGGCAGTCCAACCAGCTCCCGCTGGCTGTTGTGTTTCCCCTCATGTTTCCATTCCCCATGTCTCTGTGACCCAGTTTTTTTGTCGCACAGATAGTTGATTAGTTCCAGGTGTGTCTCCTTACTCCATGTTAGCTGTGTTTATAAGCAATGTCCTTTCAGTTTAGTTTGGTCGGGTCTACAAGTCAGTACGAGTGTCTTCCTCCTGTGTTCCATGTTGGATTTACCCCTGTGTTAGATTAATAAAGACTCTCTCGATTATTCTCGACTCCGTGTTCCTTCCGGCACAGTAGCGTAACAGTCTATTCTGCAATCTTATTCTAAAATTCCTGTTTTTTTGTTTACATTTTATTTAACATTTTCGTCTACTTTATGTTGTTATAATTTTTTAATATATTTATATAAAAATACCTATCATATAATAAGGGAAGATATACGACCAGAGATAGTCATATAAAAAATATTAAGGTCTAAATTTATGTATGCGAGCGCATATAAAAATTTCCACCAGTTGGAGTAAACCGTTTTAACATATTCTAATAAACTCCTAACTCAAGGAATTTAGTAATCAATTTTAAAGAAGTGTCACTACATCGAATACCTCATTTAAATAACCATGAGCAGGTAACAAGGCTCAACCAGTTGGTTTTGAGTTGATCTAACAATGTCATTTATAAATATCTAAAGGGAGGATTACTAAGAGAGTCTCCTTTTTGCTCTGAACTCAGTCTCACTGCTGTCTGGGAGAAACAATAGAGATCTCACTACAATCTCATGGGATTCTTCATTTCCTGCAGGATAATCAGGCAGCTTGATCGAAATTCAATTCAATTCCAAGTTTATTTGTACAACGCTTTTCACGATACCAATCGTTGCAAAGCAGCTTTACAAAAAATATTAAGTTTCTACATTGCATTTAGGAGTAGGTTATTAGCGGTGACTATGGCAGAAATGTACAGTATGAAGCATGCGCGGGTACTTACATGTAATCAAACAGAAGGTGAACACTATTAACTGCAATGATTTTATGAAGAGTTGGATCCAGACTGAAGCTTGTGTAATTCCTAGTTGCCTCGAAATGCAAGTCCTGTGGCAGAAACAGAGAAGCAGATCACACTTGGATCAATTTCGTCTCTGCGCTGACACATCGAATCACTGACCTTGAGAAACAGTTTTCTAAATTCCATTTGCCATGACATTTTCCTTAACTATTTATTATGGTGTCACTAAAAGCATGTCGAATGATAACAGCTTCTGTAAAATGCAAAAAAAAGACAATTATCCGGGTGCTAAAAAACTTATATATTAATATATATTAAAATACCGCCGCTAGACTGAGAAAAGGCGAGATGGATGCATTAAATGCAAGACTGTGAAATGCTTACCCTTCAGGGTACGAGAAATGATCAAAACATTCAGTGAAACACTGCTTCAGATACCGAACGAACCACACAGACAGGAGGAACGCCTCGGGGAATTCAGCGAGGGAAACTTCTGAACACAAAGAGAAAACAAGGTAAAAGCGCTCGTAACTTTCAAGTCACTTAAGATCTTCTGTGGCAAAGCTTTTAAACAATGTCAAAATCTCACTGATCTCAAACCCAGAGCCCAGAAGCTGCAGAGCGGCACGATCAAACACAGCTCGCCTCAGAAGCCTCTCGCAACTTATTCTGTACTTTCTTTAGAAACGATTGAATCCTTAAAGTATCTGCTGTGGCATAGATATAGAGTTGGGCTGTGCATCAAAAATGCATGATATATTTGCAATCATATTGATAGCGATTAAAAATTAAACAACACTTTCAATATCATGATGATTTAAATGTGCTTTTTATTCCTAAAAACACATCTAGATGTAGATGCATGAGAGCATTAAAGCATTGCAGTTCAACTAAAAATGGCAGTTTCACTATTATTTATTCTCCCTCATGCCGCTCAACCTGTAGACTGCTATTTATTTATTTTTAAAGAGAGATTTTAAATCAATTTATGCATTTGTCTCAAAACAACAGACACTGTCAAGCCCCCAAAATAACAAAAGAAGTACAATAACAGCACTAAAAACAGTCCAAACAAAATAAAAAATCCATCTGTTGTGCTTTTATTTTATAGTTTCTTCCCCCAAAAAATGTCTTCTGAAAACTCAATAAAATGCAATGCAATAAAATGTAAACCAATGAAATAAATACAGTCTGATAGTTTTATAGTTTTCCTTAGACAGCTCAGCTTTGACCTTTTTTACTGTATATATCCTGCAGTTTTCTACAGAATTTGTCATAAATTTTAAGATGGGATTAACAATGCCACCAAAAATGACAAAAATTGCACAGATATTTAAAACGCAGGGGCAAAATGTGTTAAATTTGTTGTATGAAGCATTTTAAAACACAAAAAATAAAATAAAATATAATTTGCAAACCATATAAAAGTTCAAATTTGGCCCCTTGGAATTGAGTTTCAGGAAATTACTTTCCTTATAATTTCTTCTACATTTTTCTTCTTTCCTCGTTCTAAAACAGCATATCTTCTGAAATGCAATGCAATGCAAAATTAATACAAAAATAAAAATAAAAATAAAAAATAAAGCACTGAAAAAAGCTCTGAAAAAAAATTCTAATCAGCTTTAATGGAAATATTGACAAATACGCGTTTTACATAAAAAGGACTTCATAAAAGGTAAGCGTGGCCTGGAATGATTTTCAAGCTCATTATGCTTTACATAAAAACAAAAAGTTCATTTAGTCCTACATGTTTCTTACAGAAATACTCAATGCAATACCAAATAAAAGTAGAAGCTGAAGTCCTTGGAAACCTTCGCCAAAAATTCTGTATAATATGAAGGACACAAAAGAAAGGTTTGTGTCATTGTGAAATTATTGTCATTATGTACATGACACAGCAATGCCTGCGCTTTTTGAGGACATAAATAGTTTCCCTACATAAAAAACAACTTTCTTTCTCTCTTTCCAAAAAGAAATGCAATGCAATGCAATGAAAAGATACAAAATGCAATGCGTTTGGGTTATCAGTCATGAGTCTTGATCACAACCCAACACTGCTGGTCCTACAGTAAGTCATTCGGACCGAATGGAGAAACACATGCATGTGCAGCAGATGCATGAATCATCATCAGTGTCAGCATCTTCAGTCTTCAGAGACTCTTGCCGGAGTCTGAAGACAATGACAACATGAACTTAGACAAACAGCCGCAGGACTTCATTTGTCAGTGAACATCAGTGAAGTCCAGCCGGAGCGTCTCTACAGAGAAAACGGCTTTTAAAACCCACTCGACGTGTGATGTCGGCGCAGAGCTGTTATGGCGTATTTTTCCATCAGGGGACAGAATCAATACGCGGTGAAATCTGGATCATTGCTGCGCGCCAATTCAATAAGCAAAACACCTTGGCGTCCCACAGGAGAGGTTGGCTCCATCGAGCGAGCCTCGTGAGTATGGAGGCAGCTCGCGGTATAAATCGCCGTCCTGTTCTGTCAGGAGGAGATTCACTGAGACAAACAGCACCAGCAACAGCAGGAGATAAGATTTAGCTAGAGAGAGGTGAGACTACTCCCTGCGTGAACCATCTCTACTTTATCTTGATCTTTACTAATGGCGAACCGCTGTCGAATGCTTCTCCAAATGCTGTTCAGAAAACCCACTGTCTGTTTGCATTCCAGCTTTTAAATTATCATCATATCATATTATCAGGTTATTATAGTTAACCTAAAACTATTAAGCCGTTTGTTGCTACTGAAATAAAGCAGTAAATTAACTTTTGCCATACTATAGTTTGCATTTACGATTAGGGTTATGAACACATAAACTACAAAATAAAAAAACTATTAAAAAAAGGGCAGTTTACTGAAATTTAGTGTAATCATTTTTTAATTCTAGTTTTTATTTTACTCTCAGATCATTATTGATAACTAAAGCAAAAACTATTACAAAGACATTTTTGTTTATTGAAATAAAGCTGAAATAAATTATGCATACTAGTTTACACTTACTATTAGGGTTATTATCGTTAACTAAATATAAATCTATTAAAAAATTCAGTTATCATTTTTTCCAATTCTAGTTTACTACTATCAGGATAATTATTGATAACTAAAACTATAAAGACATTTTTGTTATTGAAATAAAGCTGAAAAAATAATTATGCATCCTCGTTTTACATCCTATTAGTGTATTATCATTAATGTACCGGGTTATTATCACTAGCTAAAACTATCATAACTTTTTTGATAAATTAAACTAAAAGCTGAATAATAAATTATGCATGACTAGTTTACACGTACTATTAGGGTGTTATGATCCTTAAGTACTAGCAGGAGTTCTTATCAATAGCTAAAACTATTAATACAATTTTGTGTAAATAAACTAAAGCTGAAATAAATTATGCGTTAGTTTACATATATTAGGGTTATACATTAATTACTATCCGGGTTATTATCAATAGCTCAAACTATTATACATTTTGTAAATTAAAAGAAAGATGGAAAGCAAATTTTGCAATACTAGTTTACACTTACTGTCATATTAGGGTTTTCGTATCGTTAATAAATATAAAAGTATAAGAAAGGTAGTTCACTTTGTGTATTCTCGTTTTTACTTACTACAGGATCATTATTGATAACTAAACTAAAACTATAAGACATTTTGTTAATTAAAATAAAAGATGAAATAAATTTGCGTACTAGGATACATGTACTCTCAGGGGTCTTATCAGTAACTAAAACATAAAATATAAAAAATGTAGATATAATTTTTTAATTCAATTTTTTACTTAACTATTAAGACTAGTCTGGACAACTAAAATTAAACTGTTAGCATTTTTTGTTAACTGAATAAAGCATGAAATATTTTTATTTCTAGCTTTTCTTTATATTATGATTATTATTAAAAACACAGCCATTAAGACATTTGTGTTAATACAATTTTGTTATTTATTTAATTAAATTTAATTAATACAATTTTGCATACAAGTTTAAACTTTTAAACTATCTGGGTTTTAATGGGAAAGTAGAACTAACTTATAAAAATAATTACTGAATAAAGTTAAGTAAAATAAAATATAAATATTAGATTAATAAATAAAAAACTTAAAATATGTGAAAATTTTAAATTTTGCTTTGGAATATGTTTAAGTTAAATTAAGTTAAAATATTAAAGTATAAAATACATCAAAACACATAAAACATAAATTTACCCCCAAAGTAAACAAATTAAAATAACAAAAAAATAACAAATAAATAAAAAATAAATAAAATCCAATTCAAAATATGAATACAAACCGTATGTATTATATAGCAGTATATAAATAATACTTTAATAATAAGATATAAGAGTCCTGTGATTTATCAGCAGATGTGAACTGTATGTTTTTACACTTGTTAATGTTGTTGTACGAGAGCCAGACGCTGTGGTTAGATCAGTGACAAAGACTACACACAGATGTCAGAGTGGCTTGTTAGTATGTTAACTTCTCTAATGTCACAAAGGAGAAGTGTTCACTTCCCTAAACGGAGAACACTGAGTGCTTTGTGTGGTCAGAGACAATATTCCCTCAAAACTCACAAGATCATTTAACACTCAAACCATTTAACGCTTTATCTTATATTATCTTATAGATTGTGAGAAGAAAGTTAGTATTCTGTGTTTATAGATGCATCAAAAAATGCAGTTAAGAGTTTAACGTGCATTAACAAAACTGAGTCAACTGCTTGCATGAGAGATGCTTCTTGAAGTTGCAACGTTTTTTTTTTTTAGGTAGAGATGAGAAGATAGTGAGTAGAGAAATAGTGATAGAGAAGGTTAGGAATGGGGCATCGTGGTCGTTCGAAAGAGCGTCAGTCCTTGATCAAGATGTTCGTGATGACCCTCGCTCTGTGTTCTGAAACGTTTGACCTCAAGCTTGGATCTATAATGTGAAAACACTCGTTTTTTGCTTTACATCAAAGTTGTGCTTAATCTCAGAGCGGCTTGGTTTGTTTCATGGCTGGAACTCTATTGAAGCTCTTTCAGTTGGGGCTATGAGGAAAATGAATGGGAAGAAATCTTTCCAGGACCGAAGCTGTTGAAATGGAAAGACTCACTGCCTGTGCTTCACTGCTCTTCCCGAGAAAGCAAAAACTAGTCATTCACATACCATCAACTCAGCGGGAGGCTCCAGAAAAGACTTTGTATTGTGGGGCCCACGTGTGACAATGATGCATCTTTCACACCACTGGCATTATAAAACATTTACAGCTACGAGTTTGAATTCTGTGCCACCCTTCCAAAGCCAGCTGTAAAATGCATTCAAATCACGAGGCTACTTCTCATCGGTAGCAGTCTACAGGTTTATATGAACTAGATTATGAACTTGACAAAACAAACCTTAACTAAAAACATTAAATAATATATTTTTTATGTTTTTACTTAACAAGAAAAACTATTTCAGCTAGTTGCAACATGGCTTGTTTTAATGAATTTGATATTAATACTAAAATTACTAAAACTAAAAAAAAAATGAATACAAAACCTAAACAGAATCACTTGTAATGTGTATATTATCTTTTTACTGTTAATTGCACTTTTTTTTTCATTTGACTTATCTTGAAATAGTTTTAGAACAAAAAATAAATACACAAATGAATGTATTTGCAAAATCTACAACACAAACTTTTCATAGAAATAAAACAACAAAAATGGACTCAAGGGCTGTTTTAGTATAATGTGAGAAACTGTTTCAGTTTTATTTATATATTTTAAATTTGTTTTTATTTTGTATTTTTCATTACATCATTCTAGTTAAAGTTTTAATATTTTTGTTTTTGTGTTTTTGTCATTTTGCTATTTTTATATTATTTAAGTAGTTTTATTCATGTTATTTATTTGTGCTATTTGTTTTTTTTTTTGTTATTTATTTGATTCAATGTTAAAAATTAAAATAAAGGGAAAAGAATTTTTCCATAGCAACTAAGCAGAAATTAAATAATTAAAACTTAATATATTATTCATAGAATATTTTATATATATATATATACAGGAGGAGAAATCAGGTCGCAAAGTCTTGGTAACATTACTATTTTTAATGTTTTTGAAAGAAGGTCTCTTCTGCTCCATCAAGCCTGCATTTATTTGATCAAAAATACAGAAAAAAACAGTAATATTGTGAAATATTATTACAACTTAAAATAAATAGTTTTCTATTTGAATATACTTAAAAAAAAATTATTTATTCCTGTGATGCAAAGCTGAATTTTTTCAGGCATCATTACTCCAGCCTTCAGTGTCACATGTAACATCCAGTCTATCACATGATCATTTTTTTAGAAATCATTCTAATATTCTGATTTAATTATGAGTGTTGGAAAACAGTTCTGCTGTCTAATATATTTGATGAATAAAAAGGTTAAAAAGAAGTGCATTTATTCAAAAAAAAAAAAAAAAAAAAAATCTAATAATATATATTCTAATAATATATTTTTCTTTACTATCACTTTTATCAATTTAACACATCCTTGCTGAATAAAAAGTATTGATTTTATTTAAAAAAAAGAAAAAAAAAAAAATTACTGACCCCAATTTACTGACCAGTAGTGTATATTGTTATTACAAAATGTTTATATTTTAAAAAAAATAGCTTCTTCTTCTTTTTTTTTTTTTTTTTTTTTTAACTTTTTATTCATCAAAGTATCTTAAAAAGTATCACATAGTTCTGAAAAAATATTAAGCAACAGAACTGTTGCAACTTTGATAATGAATCATCATATTAGGAGAATGATTTCTAAAGGATCAGGTGATAATGATCCTAAAAATTCAGCTTTGCATCACAGAAATAAATGATAATTTAAAGTATAATAAATTTAAAGACAATTATTTTAAATTGTAATAATATATCACAATATTACATTTTTTTTCTGTATTTTTTGCTCAAATAAATGCAGGCTTGATGAGCAGAAGAGACTTCTTTCAAAAACATTAAAAATAGTAATGTTTCCAAACTTTGACCTGTACTGTATATATATTAAATTTTATTTCAGGGAACTGAAAATGTTTTTTTAGTTTTGGCTGACTATGATTACCCTGAATGACTAAAAGTAAAACCAAAAGCTGAAAGATTAACTGTGTGTTAGTATGCCAAAGCGTGGTTCTCTCTGAATATAATATCTTTAAGAGTAATGGGGCGGATAAGGGAAGAACATTGTACAAACACAATTAACCTCATATGCAGTTCATCATGCTAATACAAACACACAGAATTAGCTATGGGATATTGTTTTAAACAGCTCAGTAACACAGGATCAGATGATGACTTGAAATCAATGAGCCAGACACGCGTCAACACTGTACATCTAATATAAATATCCTGACAAGACAAAAAGCGGGTTTCTATTTCTATAATGCTTCTATATTAAGTCCTGCTCGGTTTAAACCTAAATGACAAGACACAGGTGGCCAGAAAATGAAAAGGCGTCTGTCTGTCTGCTGTAATTACCTTGAGATGAGTCTGGAAAACAGTGTTTTGTAATGTGCCACATGCTAGCAGGTGAGTGGTCCAAACACACCTCCGGCATACACAGAACAAAACCCAAACATCTGCATTAATAAAACAATAAGCCACTGGAGGCTGTTACAGTAATCCGCTTCACACCCAGCACAACTACTACGCCTTTAATTTAGGTAAACTCACTTTAACACATGGCCTCGAGTGGATTATTGTTTTTTGAACTGCAGACAACAATGTTCAATAAACATGTGCTTTTATTAAGGGAATATTTAACCCAAACAATAATAACTCTGTCATCATTTAGGCCTAGGCCCCATATCATGGGTCCAACCCTGAAAGAAACTTTCTTCTGTGGAAGATTAAATAAGATGTTTAGTTTTAGTGTTCATGCTGCTATTTTCATAAAATTAATATATGGATGAGTTAGATTATATAAAATTTAATATAGCTATATATATATATATATATATATATATATATATATATATATATACCCAACCTGCTTTTTTTAATGGAAGTTTATTGAAACTTTATAGACTCATATATAAAAAATTTATCTCTATTGAAATCAAAAAAAAGTTTATATCTCACAATTCTGACTTTCTATTTAGATCTTGCAATTCAGAAAAAATAAATAAATAAATAAATAAATAAATAAATAAATCAGAATTGTGAGATATAAACTCAGAATTAAAATCAGAAAAAGTCTGATAAAATTAGTTTAAGTTGCAGTTACATTTTTTTGATCCTGTGACAAACAAGCTTCTATAATCAGGCTTTTATGCTCATATAGTATGATATAGTCAAAATATGAAGGAAGAAACAGCTTGATTCCATTCAGAGGCCCAAAAAGAGCAAAAATAAGCAATTTGGTGCTGATGCTGATATTAATATGGCTAAAAAGTCATGCAGTTCTTATGCTTGTAATGTAAATCAACTGAGATCTTTATAACAGTACACCAGGTACTGACATAAAATGATCTCAATATCCATGGTCACTCTATATCTCCAATAATATGTCTTAGTAAGATGAGATGTAAATGATCCAAACATATAATGCAGTGACTGAGAGATGAAGAAATAAAGGCTCCTCAGAAGATGTGAGATGTTCTCTCTGGAGGCTTGTGAAGATCATTCCTCCGCTGAGGAACAGAAAGCTTCTGGAAACAAACGCTCCTCAAAAGATCCTGATGATCAGATTTGAGATACACTGACTTCTCTAAAAGAGAATCAAGTAAAGCGGAGCTGCTTCAGTCCAGTAAGTGTTCATCTGGAGATACGACTACAGTTATTCTGATGTTTACCTGGTTTAAATTAGTAAAGATTTGACAGCAAAAAGACACATGAAGAAGTTTAGCCTCTTGTGTGCTGCATACAGCTGCTGTCCACACAGTCATTATATTTTAATGCCTTAAAATAAGTGCACTAATTGTTAAACCCACACTCTTTTAAAAACAGACCTTTTATGTATTCTTCTTCATACCAGTTGTACCTCAACTGTAACTTCATTCCCTTCTCAGATTTGCTGACCTCAGCAGAGAGCAGCCGATTCACTGGATCTGTTCTCGCTAACCTTTCACCGTCCTCGTCTTTTCTCTTCTGCACTCGCTGCTATGTCTTTGTAATTCACAGAGCTGAGCAGAAACTCTCTGAACACATGAAGGAAGTGAAGGGAGAGCGGGTTCATCTGAGGATGACTGATTGCTCTGGGGTTGCCATTTGTAAGAGACGACTGCAGCTTTCTGAAAGCTTCTTGTGGGTAAACAAAGAGATCTCTCGATCACGCACTCGTGCTTCAAATACACACATGCATAAATGAGCTGGGAAATACACCAATAGTCCCCTTCAGCAACTGAATTAATCACAAGCTTATGTGGCATTTTAGACATAAATCCTGCATCCAAATACAGAGTGAATCCCCTTAAACTACTTACATGTTTGTATTTATCTGAATACTTGCAATAAACAAAAAGGGATAGCTCAGCCATTTACACATTTAGCAAACGCCTTTATCCAAAGTGATTCTCCAGATGTTAACTGATGGACTGGAGTGCTGTGGATTATTGTGATGTTTTTATCAGCTGTTTGGACTCTCATCCTGACGGCACCCATTCACTACAGAGCAAGTGATGCAATGCTGAATTTCTTCTGACAAATCTGTTCTGATAAAGAAACATATACATCTTGGATGGCCTGAGGGTGAGTACATTTTCAGCAAACTCATTTTTGGTGAACTATTCCTTTAAGCTGCTGTATTTATGTTCCGGTGATGTACGAGTTACCGCTGAGTTTTCAAAATGTACCTCTGTTTTTTTTGTGATTTTCTACCACCGCATGCCAGAGTCCAGAAGAAACTGACATCAATGCATCCTTGTGAAAAGCATATCACATCACAATAAATTCAACAAAGTAACAAAAAAGTCTAAATGCTGTCAGTGTGGATACAATTGTATCCATTTACATTTATCTATTACTGCTAAAGTAATGAGCCAGACTGCATCTCTGAGATTTTTCTCAGTGCAAGTGAAGTATATATCACAGTCACATTATATTATGTGCAATTAGATTTGCATCTCCTGAAGAAAACAGCCACGTTTGCAAGACAGCAAAAGGATAATATTGAAGTTTTAGTTTCTGTGTAAACGAAACATTGTCGTGATGCTGCGCCTGTGCAGTTTAAAGAAAGCTATAGATGAGTTAAATATACACAAAGACCACCAATCATAATTCAGTAATAAAACACAGGAAAAAGTCCAAATGCAAATATACTGTGTTGTTCAAAAGTCTGATGATGTCTAAGATTTTTTTAAATAGTCCCTTATGGTCACCAAGGCTGCATTTATTTGATCAAAAACACAGTAAAAATTTGGAAATATTATTGCTATTTATAAGAACTGTTATTTATATGGATGTATTGTAAAAATATAATATATTCCAATTATGCAAAGCTGAATTTATCAGCATCATTACGCCAGTCTTCAGTGTCACATGATCTTCAGAAATCATTCTAATATCCTGATTTGCTGTTCAAGAAACATTTCTGATTATTATCAATGTTGAAAACAGTGCTGCTTCATATTTTTGTGGAAACAGTGCTGCATTTTATTTTTGGAGATTCTTTGATGAATAGAAAGTTCAAAAGAACAGCATTTATTTAAAATATAATCTTTTGTAACATAAAAGTATTTACTGTCACTATTGATCATTTTAAAGCATCAGTGCTGCATAAAAAAGTAATTTCTTTCATATATTAAAAAAAAAACCTTACTGACCTCAGATATGCATGTGTATGTGCAAATAATAAAAATTAATTAAATGAGAGACTTTGATACTCAAATTTCATCTTTGTTAAAATGTATAAAAGAGATAAAAATGGCTGGGATGATAGTATAATATGCAGATGAATTGTGTTGTGAGAGGATATCAGAAGGGGGATTTAAGGTCAGGCTTTGAAAACCAAACTTGATCAATTCAGCGCTCCTCCCTGGTTAGCAAGAGAAGCAGAACAATGTCATTGTAGCATCAGTGATGAAACACAATGAATGTGTTTGCCATTTGCATTCATTCGCAGTCGAGTCTCACACTGACCTCGAGCTTCACGTTTCATTCCTCATATTTCTCAGTCTGTTTTGAGCTGAAGATACAACAGGTAACATGATTCCCCTGAGAAGACCTGTTCTTACATCAGACTCTCCTCTTTCTGAAGACATGAAGAACACATTGACACAAACCAGAGATGTTTACCTTGCTTGAAGGGAGAGCAGTTTTTTTGGGATTCCCATGAATTATGCATTGTGTCCGACGCATCTGCTGTTTCACAATCTGAGATGTGGCAAGATATGAATGTTGCCTCCATAAATCAGTGTTATTTTGACAAGCTTTCAACTCAAAAGCTGAATAAATGGGGCGGTGAAGCTGTTTTAGAAAAATGGCCAGAATTGCAAAGCGCAGATGATGTTCACTAGCATAAGCTGATTTTTATAGTTACTCGTCAATAATCAAAGGCGCTTGCATCAGCCATGCATCTTATTCATTAACGAGCATTTCAATGAGAGGCTTAAACATTGCGGTAAATGTAAAAATGTAAATTGCGGTCGAAGCTGCTGTAAATTATTCTACGAACCTTTGTTTACATTTGTGTGTTGCTCGTCAACCACTTTGTTGGAACCACAACCGTTTATATATACATATATACATATATATATATATATATACATATATATATATATATATACATATATATATATATATATATATATATATATATATATATATATATATATATATATATATCTATATAAAAGCTCAAGTCATATAGAAGTACTTTAATTATGATTTAATGATTTGTTTTAGATCCTTTTTCAGCTCACAATCAATGTCTGAAAACTTTTAGAAGCTGATCTTATGAAACAGAAAATGAAGATGTACCAACTCTTTCAACAATTTCTTCAAGTAATAAAAGATATATCAGAGCTTTTTGGTAAAAAGAAAATAACAGGTGCAGTCCTTGAAAATGTTTCACCACATTAATAGATTGTAAGTCAACAATGGCTCTTGAGCATCCTTTGATAAAGTATTTACAATCCCAGACATTAGACAAGCCATGCAGTCTCTACACAGCTATACCTGTATCTCTTAACTTTCATCATATATAGGACTGATGTTTGCAGTACAGAGAGAAAAACATTTCATACAAAGGCTCAAGGACAAAATACATGAGGTTCAGTTTATAAAGCGCCAAGATATTTCATACTGCCCAAACAAACCAGAGGGGGAAGAAACTTTGATTTCAAGCTTTTCAAGCTACAAGCTATTCATAATTTACAATAATTGGCTGCATGACAAACCAAAGAGGTTTTTTACCTGAAGGGAACTGGATGGCACGACACGAGAACACAATTGAAACACATTTGTGCACCTGAAATGAGCAAACAGAATAATTATTCACACAATTTATTGAGGAAACTGAATGTAGGTCTATGCATATTTATGCCAATAATGTGCTACTGAAAATATTAAACTTTTTGATACAGATGTGTCAAAAACTCTGATACTGAGCAGAAAAAAATTGAGATATACATATATAGAGAGCGATATAGCTGTGGTACAAACCTTATTGCTAAAGTCAACAGATTTTACTAATAGACCTACCAATCTCTGTGTAAAAATAACACCATGATGCTGTCATCTTTATAGTCATTTTTTTCCTTCTGTAATTTGGCTCCAAATCTTAGGTGAAAATTTTCATTATAAAACAGATAGTTCCGGTCCTTGATTCTGATTGGTTGAGCTGTGTTCCGAAGCTGTTGTAAATTACTCTACAAACTATACACCTTTGTTTACATGTGTGTGTTGTAGCAACCACCTCATTTGGAGATTTCTAACAGCGGTTCTGAGGATCAGAAGAATAATGTTGTATTAATATCATTACACTTTATTTGCTCTGTTTTATTTTGTGAAACCTTACTAGGTATATGGAATAACCGCATAGGTATGCGTGCCTAACAAGCTCCTTGGCTGTGTTATAAATTCACTGTAAACCACGGCTTCTTGTGGCTTATTGCTTTATTTTGACTCCTATAAAAATCAGTTGGGTTACTCAGTGATGAAAGCCAAAATATTTAAATGTCATGTATGTATATTCACCATTTATGTGTGCCTTTTTCAGAAAAAAATATTCACAAAAAACGTTTATTGATGGATATTTGTTCTTGCTTTAAGCATAAACTCACTTTATTTATTTTTTTACAGCTTATTAACAAATTCAAAAACTTTTAGCCAAGGAAGTTTCTGAAATTTGGTTGATTCCCAGGTCTAATGAATATTAATTAGGTGATCTGGTCAAACCAGCTCATCGTAGCCTCCGCGCTTCAGATGCCCCACGATCCATCGATGATGAACTGTATGAGATACGAGATGAGAAAAATCCATGCTTTGACATAACTTGATTGCAAAATGCAGTTTTTGAGTTTAGAACTGCATGCCCTTGAGAAGTACAATCTGCTGACTCATCAGAAACGCCACATTTTAAAGTATATATTCTCCTACAGCATGACCCAAAGGTCTGGCGGCTCTCATTTTGAGAAATTAGCATCCTCCTCGAAAAAGGACTCTCGTACCAGATTGCAATTGCATTAACATGTCAAGTGACCTCTTTCACAAAGCCTGGAGTTGCTGATGTGTGATGTATCGATCTCTGCGAATGTACTTCAGGTCCGCGGCGTGGCAGTGGAATAAACAAGGACAGCGTTAGATCTTTACTAAACTAACTGCAACAATATCAGTAAAGACATCAGCACCTCTTCAGCCCACCCAACACGAATCTGATCCGTCTGAGCTCTCTGTGTCCTCTGCAAACCTACAGGCCATGTTTTGATATTTTGACATCAAAAGAATTAATTAAACCCCATTCAAAACTTGACTTAAAATTCTCCACTTTTCACTTCAAAAGCATGTAAACAGACAAGAGGTGCAATCACACACCAGAACAATGATAAATTGTCAGAAGGTTAATCAATCTGTCCACGGTTGAATGTCTGACATTAATTTCAAATAGGAGTTTGGTTAATCAGGACTTACGAGCTGTCCAAAAAAAAGTATTATGGATGAAAAAACATTGAAAATATTGTTTGCTTCACTTTTTGTCTCAAAACTTAACAGCACTTGCGTTTCTTGCAATTCCTTGCAATACTACAGCAGCTTACTACTTCCAGTTCAGTGCATTACGCTACTATGATTTCCAAAAAGTTAAATGGTATGCATTAGGGATGTAAATGATTAGTTATGTTGAAAATGCCGTTAAAAAGGAGGGTCATCTGTATTTTGTACATACTCTATACCTTTAAAAAACAAAAAACAAAAACAATAATCTATTAAAATGCTCTTGAATTGCAATCTAGAAATACAGGAAACTACATGTATTTATTAATTTCTGTAAAAGTATTATTTACATTGACGGGTCAAAATGTGTTAAGAATTTAAATGTCGGTATGTATGAATTTATGTTAGTGATTAGTTCAGAATTGATTGTTAATAAATTATGAAAATCTCTGAAGATTTTACTTCCAGACTGAATAAAAAATTCATGGAAATCTGTTTGAAGTTGTATTTTAAATCTTTAAAAGACTTAAATTTACCATCATAAAACCTCCATCAAATGCTGATATAAAAAATGTAGCTTTTTTTTTTTATTACTTCGGCTTCATTCATCTCACTGGAAACAAAAGGTTAAGTGAATTGCATTCTGGGTGTCTTCTGCACATTTGGCAAATGCCAGAGTATCTTATGCATACAGAAAATTTGCATGCTTCACACAGCTTTAATATGATCTACTGCCAGAAATGGTAAAAGTAGTATGTTGGTATGCTATTCCACATCACAGTCGGTAGTTAATGATATCAATGCCAACAGCTGGTTTCCTGTTAACCAAACAGTTCGTGGTCCACTCATATCTGCATGATGCAACGTTATGTAAAATGTGCCTTCATATCGCCAGATGTCTGCTCTCAATATTTATCAGGAACGAGGTGTAAGAAATCAGATGACGCTACAGGTATCATGTATTCAGTTTCTTCTGCAAACGTCTGTTGGTCAGAAAGGCCAAGTCATTATAGTTAAATGAAATATTTCAGTAATAGTTAATATTGTAAGTCACATGCCATCTAAACACCACAAAACTGCAGAGCACAATATATATCGGGTTAGACCATCTCTTCGGTCTAAATTGTGCTTTTTGGCTTCAGAAATGCTTAGTAAGACTAAGACAACAAGGTTTCTTACGCCAAGATCGGATTAAACCATCTCCTGATATGGCACGGCGTTTTACATTTATTCCTTAACACATACTAGCATCTATTTTCATACTTATTGTTTTAGCTGCGATTATCATTCCATTCAGGTGCCTGTACTAAGGTTTCTTCTTTGGCTACTAGTACTTATTTTAAGAAAAAGAGACAGGTACTTATTCATTAGCTACTAGTCCTTTTAAAAGAGACTAGTACTGATTCATTAGGACTATACTTATTTCAGGTAGTGACTAGTAAAAATTCTGTTACTACCGCTTCAAAAAAAAAAAACATTTGCCATTGGAAATTCTCTAGGGATCTGCTCAGTCGATTGTCAAATATTTAGTTCTGAATTAGATTTCTTCCAGTAGGGGTAGTATCTCATTAACTCATTACTAGTAAGTACTTCATAGCCAGTACTTATTTAAATCTACTTTTCTTTTGATACTATAGCAGTTTTACCAGATGGAAGTTGTTATTCGTTAATATACTTGTATGGAGTTATATTAGTTTATTTGTAATTGTTTTTGTTATTTAACATTTAATTATTGCAGGTTTCAGGCCATATTCTAAGTTTTCAGATTGCTCAGTTTTAATTAATTTTGGATGAATACTAACTCTAAATTTTTGTGAGTAGGATTTCACTAATACATTCACATTTAGTCTAGAACTACATCATGTCTACACAGCCACACACAACGCCTCTGTACCTGATTTCCTCCCAATATGGGGACGGAGACTTGTCAGTCATCAAATGGAAAAACAAAGAAAACTGGAGCAAGCATTTTTTTGAAAAGTAACTCAGATATTTCCTTGTAAATTAAAAGTAATGCTGCTATTTCTTTACTAGTTACTTGAAAAAGTAATCTGATTAATGTAACTCCTCGAAAGTTACTTGTAATGCGTTACCCCCAACACTGCTAGTATCTAATGAAGAAGTACTAGTATCTAATGATTAGTGTTAGCATCTAATAATAGGTACTATGAGGCCGTAGCTAGGCTTCAGGGGCCCCGCGCAGGTTGTACCAGTGGGCCCCTATTTGAAATTGTTTAATTTGTGTGTTTGTTCTATTTATTTATTTTGTGCTATTTACACAATGTTTTAGGTTTATTCATAAGCTTTGTGTCCAGGTACCGATTACTGACTTATTGTAATTAAATATAATAAGTTATAGTTGTACATGCAGAACAGAACTGTACAATAAAGTGCTGAAAAAATTCTTAACATTTTACATTAAGTACTATTATCCAAATGAGGCCAACATTTAGTTCTGGATTAGGGTTTATTCTGTGGGTTTTAGTATGAATACCTACTTTTCTTTTTTGAGGCAATATAGTGTTTAGCTAGATGGGCAGCATATTTTATGTATAGGCATTTAGTTTAATTGCCTGTGGGCTACTATAAATTATGCTCATAAATTGATTTTTTTTCTCAAGCAGGCAGGGAATAAAATTAGCAGCAAATAGTGCTCTAGCAAATGGTGTTATAGTATGGGATGGCATGCACTTAGCATGGAGGGGAGTGGCCTGGAGTAGGGTGAGGCAAGGAAGAGCTAAGGAAGCCCAAAGCAATGGTTACTGGATTTTGCCAGGGCTAATATAATGTGGTATGTAAGGCGTGTTGTGAACAGCAAAGTGTGGGCCTTAAATATAGAATAACATGGGAGGGTATCAAAGGGGAAGCAATGAAGCAGTGTAAGTAAATACAGGTAATTTATACAAGAAGCATTAGGAAGGCCTTAACAATAGGTAATAGTATTCTAAAAATAAAGTACAAGTAATTTAATAAGTAGATAAAGAAGCACATAATTTGATAGCTACTGGTATCCAATGAATAAGTACAGTTATCTAAAAATAATAAAATACTAGTACCTATTAACTAACTACTATTCTAAAAAAATGTAACTTGTCACCTACTGGAAAACATACTAGTCAAAACTGAATAGCTGATTTCTGAAAGAGAGTTTTTTTTAAAATTAGTAACAGATGGAATAGTCACTATTGAAATAAGTACTAGTGTATCTAATGGATAAGTACAAGCATCATTAAGTAAGGCCAGAAGTATCTAAGGGGAACAAGTAGCAGTTAGATTTATAAAGATACTAGTACCTAATGTATAAGCACTAGTACCTAATGGAAGAAATAATAGTAGCTAAAAATATAAATAGCATGAAAATAGATGCTGAACATTTAAGGATTAAATGTTATAAAATGGCTTGGCATATTACAACTAGATTTGTGTGTGGGGAGAATAACTGAGCGTTCATATAGCATCCTTCATGCTGGACTGTTTACATAGGCGGGAATTTCAGTTGTGCCTCTTCTACAGTGGGCTGTGGATAAGATTGGGCAGAATGATAGGAGGCTCATCAAAGGCTGCTTACAGAGATTTACAATACGGAGGCTGTTTGTTTGTGGGATGAGAAATGCTCTAGGCAAGATAGGGCAAGGATTATAGAGGGGATGAAGAAATGCGCGGTGCGGAAAAAAAAAAAAAAAAAATGTAACTCTAGAGCCTCTGGGGAATGCTTTGTTTCTCCTAAAACACCTATTTTAAATTTCACTACTGCTTTCTGACAGAATGCCAGAATGACTTTGGTGTTGTGAAAGATTATTGAAAACCTGAAAACAAGCTGATATTAAATTCATTATTCCCTGACCCTTGTGTCCTGTAATCTGCATTAGATGTTGTTCTCATGATGATGTTTGCTTAAGATACAAACCGAGACGCGAAAGCATTTACTGCTTGCTCCCAGCCAGGCAATATAATGTTTTATCAAGCATGTAGATTTATAGAAATTACATTCAACCGATGTATTAATGTTAAAAAAGAACATACGTAGATTAAAAAAAGTGGCACTTAGTACTCATATACTGGAATAGTTTGCCCATTTAATAATAAACTTCTGTCATTAGTCACACTTTTTTCAAAACAATTTGATTTTCTTTCTCTGTGGGAGCACAAAAGTATTTCTCTTGAGGAATATTTTCTTGCAGATTTTTCCATTTAATAAATGTGAATTGGGATGAATGCTGTCAAGCTCTTAAAATTTAACTAAAAGGTACCATAAAAAATAGTGTGCAGATGAATCATAAAACTAGTCCATATGACTTCATACAGCAATGGTTTCTGAAGCCACGTGTGCTTCATGTGGAGGAGCAGATGAACCAAATTAAATTCATTTTCTGAAAATACAGATATCCGATCTAGAGCTCCTTGATGAGGTTTATGAGAGGAGAAGCAATGCCCCCGAATTGTAACACATGGTTCTTTTGGGTCTGTTCAGTGAATCACTTGATCTAGTTCACTGTATGAATGATTCATTCATGAATCTGGTTCTCAAGTTCCATCACTGTCTCTGTGATCAACTTGAAGTGCCAGAGGAGCAGATTTTCAGTTTATTCTTCACAGAAAACTATCATACAACTTCCTGAAGATTTGGAATATAGTAGATGAGTTAAATGGGATATGATGCACTATGATGCTTTTTTTTTTGTCATTTTGAGCAGCAAATAAATACCAATTTTACTTTATTTCCATTTATTCACAGACAGTTATCTTGTCCCCATATTGAGAGAAATTGAGAGTGAGGTGCAGAGGCAATTCCCTCTTCAGTCTGAGGCTTATTAATTTTTACATTGTGTTGAAAGGGCCTTTACAGCTGACAAAAATATAACTTTTGTTATTAAAAATAAAATAAGCAAGCCCAGCCCAGGTGACAAAAAGTACCGCAAAAGTAACATAATGCATTACTTTCCATAAAAAGTAGTCAGCCGAGTCAATGCAATTAGCGCTACTTTTTATACAGTATTGTAAGAATGCCATTACTTTTATTAGTAACGTTCCCCAAACCCTGCCTGATTCTACTGCTAGCAGAGCAAGAAATTTTGAAAGCTGCTGCTCTCTTTATCGTTTTCCATTTTTTTTCCTTTTACATTCATATGCAAATAGATTGATATTATTTTAGCAATATTAGATCAACAGATCAGAAAAAGTCCATGCATACACAAACCCATAGGAAAGTGGTCAAAGTGGACAAAAGAGACATGACGTCGCCGCCTTTCACAAATATGCATTTTTGATAGTTTACACAGAAAACAATATCGGTATCGTTTTCAAAAACTTGCATTCTAAAACCTTTTTTTGAAGTTTGCATTTTGTTTTCCAAGTTTATGATTTCAGGCCTTCTACTTAAAAACTGCATTTTTATTAAAGTGCCCCTATTATTGGTTATGAAAGGTTCATATTTTGGTTTTGGGAGTCCCCATGATTAATGCATTTATTTTTACCTTACTTGCTCAGTGACTCCCAAACGATTCGCTCAGTGATTCATTTTTCCAAACCCCTCCTTTGCTAACTGTGGACACTAATCTGTGGTGATTGGTCCAACTGTGAGCACCGAAGTGCTGCTTTGTGTACAGCATTACCAGGGACCGTGGCTAGTTTTACTGCTCCAAAAGTGGCACCTAGTGGCAGAGAAGAATTAATTTGTATTTTTCATCCAGATCACCCACACGAAAAATCAAGTTTTTCTGGGTCTGCACGTGCAAACAAGTGGGCTAATGTCCATATGCTTGGGATTCGTTTAAAAAATGACTCGTTCTAAATGATTCAGAGTCGACTCTTTCTTTGAGAGACAATATAACTTTTATACACACTGCATTTTAAGATTTTAAACTATACAGGATATTTTCATTTACTTTAGCTGCATTAGACACTGCATGAAAGGGAATTTCCAAAATCTATAATGGGGCACTTTAATTCAATGTGTTACTTGCCTGTTCTTTGTGGTTCCTTGTAAAAATTTACTGGGGAGAAAAAAAAAAACATGATGTTCCCTAATCGATTAGCCCTCCATAAAAGTGACAGAATTTTCTTTTTTTGGGTGAACTATCCCTTTAAATTGTACGACATGCATTCAGTTTTGGACTCAGGCACTGAGAACAATAAAGAATTCTAATAAGAGCTGAATTATATCTGTAATAATACCAGTACTATCTCGCCTATAAAGGCCGGAGAGATTCAGAGCTGCTAAATATCCAATGGAAACGAGAAGGGCCGGAGAGAGAGCTAAAGAATGAGCCGAGACAAAACAGCAGTGAGAGTGTCTGGAGGGTTGAAGCGCTTGTTGTTTATTCACACTACACCGCTTAACCGCTGTAATCCTAAACACACTGCATTCACATAGTTAACCGGTTTATAAGCAGCAGGGTAATCAATTGCACCTCCTTCCCCGCGGATCTCCGCAGTCCCACCTCCGCTGACTAATAATGGTGCTCCGGATGAATTATTCAGCTGCTGGGGCGGTGCACATTGTGTCCTACTTTGCATTTGTTTTGCTGACACCTGCTGGTACATCAATAACAGACGCAATCAGGGCTCAGGCCTCTTTAGGACACCTTGATGGTGCACTAAAAACTTTTAATGCTCTTCTCACAGTTTAACGGGACTTTGCTCTTGACCACTCTGACTCATTGCCCTTTTGTTGTAATTTGATTAGCTGCAGTCATTTCGCCACTGTCTCGTCTCGTTCACAGCTGAGCCGTTTCTCCAGCCATGCCCTGAATCTTAACATTTGTTTTTTTGGTTTGTTAGTTTTTGCCCTGCAAAAACAGGCCCGGAAGTGCTCTATTGCTCATTTTAACTCCTCGGTTTTCTAATCAGAAATATAATACCCAGGACAGGCACAAGTGCAAAGACTGTTCATATACCTAAAGCATGTAAATTAACTATAAATCAGAAGCCGCTAAGAGCTATATATACTTGTAAAAGGCCCCTGAGTTTCAGGGGGACTAATCTTAACCAGTCAAAATGACCTCCATTATGCACTGGCACTAATGAATACAATTTAGTCATATTAGACAACAAGCACTTGATTTTTACAACACCATCCTTATTGATGTCAGTAAACCAAAGAGATATGTGCTCTAAACCTGCAGAAGGCTTTGTTAGGACTCTGTTATGTCCATCTCAAACAGTTCTGCATAAAATGCAATTAAATATAACAAAAAATAAAGTATAAAAATTAATTATTTAAAATTAAATATAACATATGAAATAAAAAATTGAATATGAGAATAATAGAAATAAATTGAAAAAATAATAAACTTGTAAATAATAAGAAATGATATGAAACTAATTTATAAAAAAATTAATATGTCGAATTAATAAAATAAATTATTAATTATAAATATAAATAAATTGATTCAGGGAAAAAAAACAACAATAATAATAATCATAATAACAATAACATGCAAAAATAAATAAGTCAGTATAATACAATTAATTAATAAAGACAATAAAATAAGTAAATAAATAAGAGGAAAATAAATAATTAAAATAAATGTGAATAAATTAATGTAACACGACAAGCAAATAAATATAAAAATATCCCAACTAAAATGAAAATAAATAAAAATAATAGAAAAAAAAATAAAAATACAAAAAAAGTAAATTAATACGAAAACAAATAAAATGGTAACAAACAAACAAATAAAATAGAAACAAACAAACAAACAACACATTTTTTTTATTTGATTTTTTAACAATATTAATTGAACTTGCTAAACAAACATATATGCATGCACGTATAAACATGCAAAACAAAACAAAATGACTAGATGAAGGAATCTGGGAAGAATAAGAATGCCGAATTAAATATGCAAAAGTGAGCCAAGTAAGCATAAGTGCCAAAGTAAGTGAAAGTCTTGCATAATGACGGATCATGTTTTAATCAATTTGACTTCACTCATGGGCTAATGTCCCAAATCTAATCGGAATGTTTTAGACCCATCTCCCGCAAAACACCCCATCTGGTCATGTTAAGCCTCATGGGTTCCTGTTTGTCTCCTCCGTCTTGGGGGAAGAGGCGTGTATTTCTCTTTCTGAAAAGAGCTCAAAAAACAATTCCCCACAGTGGGACATCTAAATGACTGTTGCTGCGGGAGCCTTGTGATGCATTTTCAGAGGTTTTTTTAGAAGGAGACCGACTATCACTTGTATGGGAGACCGAGGAAAGCCCTGTTCATGGGCCGGTGGGAAAATTCTGCACCCCGATCACACGAGCACTCCAGAACACAGCTCACAAAACCAGTGGGCTTATTCACAGATTAACACGATGTTTGAGCAGCCGGGGATCTTACCAGCTCAAATCCTGCTGTCATTTACTGCTGCCTAAGGAGCCGTTCACCATAAAAAAAGAAAGTCATGGGGGTTACCTTATCCCTCATGTTGCTTCTCTATTTGATTTTTCTCTGAAACACAAAAGGAGAAAAAAGTCAAAGCACTGTCACTTCACTGCTAACATCATTTTACTGTTGTACAGAGTGAATGGGTGCCGTCCAGAATGAGAGTCCAAAAACAGCTGATAAAAAACATCACAATAATCCACAAGTAAACTCCACAGTAATCCACACCAATAAGTTTACATTTGGTGAGTTCAAAAGCTGTGTGTTTGTAAGAAACAAATACGTTATTAAGATGTTACTATCTTCAAAGCAAAATACGAGTCCATCTCCTGTTGCCACCCACATATTTGTCTAGAGCTGTTTTGGACTGTTTTGGCTTCTAAAACACGGTGCTTGATCTGTGCATTTTCTTTCCGATCATATGACGATGGGTTTTTGGTTTTTTTTTTCTTACTGAAGAAGCTTATATGGATTATGGACTCATATTGTAGCCAGCCGCTTTGCCAGCCAATGGTTGGAAATGAAAAGCCTTAATGCTGGATTTGTTTCCGCTTTTTGTCTTCTCCAGATGTTCATGATGGCTGGAGTGGTGTGGATTACTTTGTGGATTATTGTGATGTTTCTTTATCGGGCTGTTTGGACGCTCATTCGGCCGGCACCCATTCACTGCAGAGCATCCATTGCTGAGGATGCACTGATGCAATGTTACTTCTCCAAATCTGATGTGATGAAAAATTAAACACATCTACATCTGGGATGGTCTGAGGTGAGTAAATTCTCTTTAGACTTTTAAAAACAATTTTTTTACCTGTATTGTTTATCCCTCATTTTGTAATGTACAGTATTGATGCACTGTAGAGTTAATAAAGAGTGATGCTCTCATTGGCTGAGGGAAAGGTAACATTCACTGGTCTCCTTTTTTCAATCATATCGATGCTGCAGATCTTAAATGCCTTTAATTTAAACCCTGTTTATTCTCGCCGGTCTCTCAATGCCTCAGGACAGGAACAAAAATCCCTTTCAGCTACACAACAGCAAGAGGTTTTGACTCCCAGCAAGACTTCCTTCGTTAACAAGAACAGGCAGGTGCCATTTCAGGCCCCCCCGGTCGCCGTTATTTAAAACATTAATTGCTTTTTGGTTTTAATGTGGTTTGCCATTTAAAATGTTAATTGCTTTCTTTTTCCTCTGAAAGGCCTCGGTGACATTGTTATACAAAGAGTGACTGGCTCGAGTAGTGTCAGCTCTACTTCGATCAACAAAGGACAAACATTTGCACTCCTGCGTGTGACAGCTGTGATGATTTAATCTCCCGCAAATCTGACAAGATTCAAATATTGAGCTAAATGGATCAGTTCTATCACTAACATTAAAATGATATATTTAAAGTCAACAAACAACAGATGGCTTTAATCTGATTAAGGGCTTGTGGATGCCCCCTTCTGAGTGACATTTGATGGAGATTTTTAACAGAATCACGCCAGCCAATGACAGCCAAAGTCAGGATCTCGTGGACTTTTTTAAGAAATGTCTACACTGTTTAGTCAACATTATTATTATTATAGACCTTTTTCACAGGGCATTTAAGATGTAGATGAATTTGTTTCTTCATCAGATTTGTAGAAATGTAGCATTGCATCAGTGTCTCAACAGTGGATGCTCTGCAGTGAATGGGTGCCGTCAGAATGAGAGTCCAAACAGCTGATAAAAACACATCACAATAATCCACAGCACTCCAGTCCATCAGTTAACATCTGGAGAAGACAAAAGCTGAAACAAATCCCAGCATTAAGACATTATTTTTTAACTGCAGAAAAACCGTTGCTTCAGGCTAAACACAGTCCATATTCCACAATATTGGTTTATGGCCTTGTATTTTGGCTGGAAGCAACGGTTTGGAGTTTAAAGTTAAAATCTCTTAAACTTGCAGTTACATTCACTTCTCCAGATGGTAACTGAAGGACTGGAGTAGTGTGGATCACTTGTGGATTATTGTGACGTTTTTTATCAGTTGTTTGTACTCTTTTGGAAAGTCACAGAAATGCTATTTGACCTTGTATTTTACAAAAAAATAAATATATATATTTTTCAGGTATAGCAGTTTTACCCTTCTATGACACCTTCTGCTTCTGAGAACCATGAAAATGTTGAAGTTGATCTTATTAATAAATAACCACAATAACGTCAAATAAAAATGTAGCAGCAGACTCTGTGAACAGTTGTATGAAAATTCACAGAAGAATTCAGTGATCTGAATTTCTGTCCATTCAAATGTAATAAGTACTGATTATGCCACATAAATAATTCAAAAAACAAAAAGCACTCCTGGATATCTAGTTTACTGCCTCCTAAGTGTATCCATAGCCAAACTCAAAACTTCGATTCCAAAAGCTCTCAAACTTTAGCCAAATCCAATGATTATTCCATCAAAATGTCAATATAATCAATCCCAATTGGCTTGAGCGATTGTTAAACCGTAAAACGCTGTGATTTTGTTCAATAAATAGTATGAACTGCAGGCTCTGTAGCTGTCAAAGATTACCTTTAGTGCATTCAAGTTCATACTTACTAAATATTTCTGAGAGCTAGAAATAAATACAGAACAATTAATATTGGAGGTTTTATAACGACAAAATATTTCTGACCGCCTAGTAATAACTAGAGGTTTTATTTAATGCCCTGGTTGAAAACTCGGCAGCATGACAAAACACGACTTCATTTGGAGACATTGCTGCCTGGCGACCAAGAATGCTGGTTTCAATGAAGTTTTCATGCATTTTTCTTTCAGCTCTGGGTAAATAAGCAGCACCAATATGAGATGAATGCTTATCGTATTTGTCAAATGTGGACTCGTGTCCTAAACTGTCTACCTAGGACTTTTAAAAAACCTTGGTATCTTGCTTTAAAAACTGAAACTAAAGTATGTTGCTAACACAAAACCAAAAGTTTCTCCCACCTATCAAAGTAAAAAGGATAATTCAGCACTTACTGCCAACTGAAGGAGTTCAAACTTCTTCATCAAGTATAACATGATAGATTTCTGTAATGGATGCTACCTATTTCCCGTGTGACGGTGATAAAGAGGATTAAATAGAGCAGAAACTGCTATAAATCATGTGAGCCAGTAGACAGTGAAGGCCGCTATGTAGTTCTCTAATATGCAAATACTTAACTGAGCAGATTTAATACAAACAGCACCATTTTGCGGAATTACTATTTCATGGGCCTCCAGGCAAATGTGAATCTGTATACTACCGACATACTGTAAAAAACCATATGAAGAAACTTCTGTAGAGCACCATTAGAAGCGAAATCATTATGCTGAACTTAGTCAAGTCCATGTGATAAGGTTGGGGCTCTGATAACAAGTGGCAAACTACATTTTAAAAAAGGGACAATCTGCATGGTAAAAGGAGTTAACTGAAGCCGCAAAGCAGCCTGCATGCATGCATGTATATAAACAATGAACTGCTAAGGGGATGATCTGTCGTGACATGTAAATGAGCAATCACAGTAGCATTTTATTTAATCAAAACAGTCCCTGTTATGCGA
>NC_056612.1:28034534-28087992 GCF_018340385.1 Cyprinus carpio | reverse complement strand
GCTCTTGTATGCGGCAATGAGTCACCTTTTAGGGCATTCAAGTTCATAACGACTAAAATTTCTGAGAGCTCAATAACGACAGAAGGATGTTCAGAGACTCTGGAAGTTTGTATAACGACAAATATTTCTGACGCTAGTAATAACTACGAGTTTTTAATTGATGACCTGGTGAAACTCTCAGCATTGACAAAACAGACTTCATTTGGAGACAAATTGGCTGCCTGGAACACTAGAACTGCTGTTTCAATGAGATTTCATCGCATTTTTTTTTCTTTCAGCCTTGGTAAATAAGCAGCCACCAATATGAGATTTTAAAATGCTTATCGTATTTGTCAAAATGTTACTCGTGTCATAAACTGTCTACTAGACTTTTTAAAACCTTTGGTATCTGCTTAAAACTACTGAAACTAAAGTATGTTGCTACCGAAAAAAAAAAAAAAAAAAAAAAACAAAAAACAAACCAAAAGTTTCTCCACCTAGCAAAGTAAAAGGATAATTCAGACACTTCCCAACTGTAGTAATTCAACTGCTTCATCAAATATACATGATATATTTCTGTAATGGATGCTACATATGTCCCGTGACGTGATAAAGAGGATTAAATAGAGGGAAACTGCATAAATCATGTGAGCCGTAGACCAGTGAAGGCCCTATGTAGGTCTCTAGATATGCAAAATACATTAGGCTGAGCAGATTTAATACAAAACAGCACCATTTTGTCTGGAATTAATATTTCATGGGCCTCCAGGCAAATATGAATCTGTAGACTACTACCATACTGTAAAACCCATATGAAGAAACTCTGTATGCACCATCAGAAGCGAAATCATTATGCTGAACTTTAAGTCAAGTCCACTGATAAGGTTGGGGCTCTGATAACAAGTGCAAAAACTCATTTTAACACAGGGAAAATCTGCATGGTAAAATGAGTTAACTGAAGCCGAAAGACAGCATGCATGCATGCATGTATATAAACATTAAATGATAAGATGGATGACATTCTGAGGTGACAATGAAATTGATCAATCACAGTATGCATTTTATTTAATCAGAAGTCCCTGTTATGAGAACATCAGTGATATTAAGTGAGTAATATTATAGTTCAAAAATGCATAGTTGTATAAGTGTGACTCTGACATCTGAGCATCGTCGTGCGGTCAGAACTGTCTCATCTGGAACTCACTGCATGAGCTCAATCACGTCCGCATGAGGAGCTCTGCTGATGCATCACAGGCGTATCATCAAGGCCCTCTTCCAGCCTCATTAAATCCCCAGATGGCCGAAGAACCAGATGCCATACATGGACCAGAGCTCACAATCTCTTCTCGAGGGCAAAACTTAATGCAAAGCACTTATAGAAAAATAATATAATGATCCGGCACAATAAGGCCATCAGGGCTGGGAGGACATACTCCGTGCATCGAAAAGAAAATTTGACTTATGTTATATGATTTTATATTATCTATGTATGACATAATAATGAAAAATAAAAATATGCATAAAATTGTTGAGAATATATATTATATGCATTTTATTAATTAATTATATAATTTGATTGTTTGCTCAAAATTATTGCTGGGATTGTTTGACTACTCGAAAGAGAACGCATACAGTATGACTTAATTAGTTTTCTGCTAGCCAAATTTCACATATGTGACCCTGGAGCACAAAAGCAGTCTTAAGTCGCTGGGGTATATTTCAATAACCAAAAATACATTGTATGGGTCAAAATTATACATTTTCTTTTATACCAAAAATCATTAGGATATTAAGTAAAGATCATGTTCCATGAAGATATTTTTGAACAAGATATTTTGTAAATTTCCTACCATAAATGTATTGAAAGATAATTTTTGATTAGTAGGCTAAGCTCTTAATTTGGCAACTTTAAAGGCAATTTTCTCATTATTTAGATTTTTTTAAACCCTTAGATTCAAGATTTTCAAATATTTCAAATATTTAAGTTGTATCTCGGCCAAATATTGTCTTATCCTAACAAACCATACATCAATGGAAAGATTATTTATTCAGCTTTCAGATGATGTATAACTCCTTATGACTGGTTTTGTGGTCCAGGGTCACATATATAAACAAAAGCTGGATCTAAACCTCTCTTTTCTTTATTCATAGTCGTGCTGGCACATGCAAACTATCCAAAGTTCTGTTAATCCTAAAGCAGTGAAAACTGCATCTCTATATTCAACCTAAAGGTACATGTGTCCTCTTTATAAGTTAAAGAAAAAGAACATGGTAACCACAAATTAACCATGCTTTTGCTATGCTAACCATAGTTTAACGATGGTATTTGTAGTAACATTGTGGTTATACAAAAGATTAGATAAATAATAATAAATAAAATGTAAAAAGCATAGTCTGTTAGATTTCAATTTAATTTTTTTTTTTTTTTGAAGGTTCAGCAGACAAAACAGTGAATCTGGCAGAGCTCTCCTGTAAATAAAGATAAAAACTGCCTTCAGGCTGAAATGTCTTTTTATATTCTATCTTAGAGTGACAGGGACACAAAAAATATACATCAGATGTGTTTGGAAAGCCTGTTCTCTGCACTTTCTTCGTCCTTGAGAGCAGATCTCGCTCATATCTTCACACTTCCAGCGAGGATATGCTTGTGTCAACTAAGACGGAAGAACCGGAAAAGCTCGTAGACCTAATGATATTTGGCCTTGTCTTTATCTGTCGGATCGCAGATGGCGGTGGCTGAACATGGGGTTTATGTGCATGAGAAAACTACATGAAGCCAGATTAGGGTGCATTCGTCAGGCTTAGCGAGAATGAAGCCGTGCTGTCGCTCACTGCGATTTATTAGCCACCCTTGATGGAGATCTCATCTCTGCTCTCTGCCCTTCAGATCCTTCATATCTCGACGGGCACATGCCTGGCCGAATATAATGATGTTAAATTTAGTTTGGCGGAGGGAAGGTTTATGGTCTGTCGATATACTGAAATGACTTTTTGTGCACATAAATTTACAAAAATACATTTTAGCTTTATGCAAGCTGATCGTGTTTGAAAGTGACCCGTGTCACAAGAATAACTCGTAGAAAATTAAACTCTAAATGTTGATTGACACGCGGTATGTTAGAATGTATAAAACAAAGTTTCGAAGAGTTTTGAAGGTTAGTTTATAAAGTTTTGAAGATTATTTGTATGCCTTGATGCGTTGTTACAGAAAAATTCTACAAAACGCTCCGGACTTTATTGAAAGTCTCAGTCTTTTGCTTTCAGAAAACAATATGTTATACAACTCAAAATAACTATAATATATGATCCAAGTTCCAATACTCAGAGAATCTTCTTTGTCCATCTTAACGTGTCTTTCAATGTCTAGTTTAGATTTTATTTATAGTTGATTTCAATACTCGTAATTTTACATTTTAGTAATTTTGTTGTTTTTTTGTTATCATGAGTTTTTTTGTTTTAATAATATACTATTTTTAATTTATTAGTTTCCTTTTCCTTAATTTTTGAGTTATTTTAGTATTTTAACAAAACCTAAATGAAAATGAAAATGATGCCTTCTCAACTAGCTGAAATTAATAAAATATATATATATAAAAATCTAAATGATTATTAAAATGTTTATGTTATTTTTTTAAAGTTCACTTTATTTTATTTCAAATAATGACTTATTTTTAATGGTTTTAGTTTAGTTAACAATAATAATCCCCTACTATCAGCTTTACGGAGCAAGATGAAAAGGTGATATTGCTTCTATACACCAAAACAATTTGTATATACTCATTAAAATGAAAAAATAATAAATAAAAAAACTTCACTGAGAACACTAACCTCTAATTTTGACTTAACTTTTATGGCAAAATATAATCAAAAACAATACATAGAGCGAAAAATACATTAATTCTGATAAACAAATACTTATGTAATCATAAGTTCTCATACTTTGGCACAAATATTCCCATGCATCATCAGCGATTAAAATGAGTGGCTCAGCAGCCTGGTATTGGACTCCTGATATTTAAGTTCTTGCTGTTTAATGCTCATACTAAAGTATCTAAAAGTGAAATTTAATTAAAGGGGTCATATGATGTTGCTAAAAAGAACATTATTTTATGTACTTGGTGTAATTAAATGTGTTTATGCGGTTTAAGGTTCAAAAAACACATTATTTTCCACATACTGTACATTAGTGTTTCCCGTCTATGCCCCGCCTTCTGAAAGACGTCGGTTTTAACAAAGCTCATCGGTTTGAAAAGCGAGGTGTGCTCTGATTGGCCATCTATCCAGTGCTTTGTGATTGGCCAAATGCCTCAAGCGTGTGACGGAAATGTTACACCCGTTGTCATACTGTGATGTGTGATCCCGGTCACAACACCGGCGAGACGGGACAAAACCAATAAAACCCATTACAAACGAGCCATTTGTTTGCATCAAGTGGAGACATAATTACGGGTTATAATGACTTATACTGTGTTTTTATGCATTGCGTTGCATTGCGTTGCATCGCGCCGCGTAAACATTAAACAAGTCTGCATTTGCGATCGGAGAAATGACAAACAACAAGTTTGTGCACCCAGCTCTGCATATTTTATATGTCTCTCTTTTGTTAACACACCTGATTCAGATAATCAGCTTGTTAGAAATGAGCTCCATGCATGAAATGTGTTCCCATTGACATGGTCTCTACACAATGTTCATTGCTCCCTACTCCCTGAGCAGCGGAAATCTGTTGAAGTTTAATTCACTTTGGAACATTCATTCATAAATTTGCGCTGCGCTATGTCTTCACACACGGACAGGTGTTACATCATATACCTGTAGGTTGAATTGACGTCTCGCACCCTTCAGTGCACTTTGAATGGAACATATAAGTTTGCATCGAACTGGAATCACGGCGGAGTATCCTGTGATGTCCACTTTGTAGGGAACTTACGTTTGAATAGAACAAATGTCTGAAGCGATAAGAGAAACATACAAAGTCAGAGTCAGAAGCACCAGCATCAGCAGTCTAGTTACTCTCCCAGGATCAGGAAACAGTCCTCCGTAAAATGCGCAGCACACATCTGAATATTTGGGGTGGACTGTTCTGGAACCGTGTTGAAATACAACTTAACACTGATTTCTAGTCGTGTCCTCTTTTGGAAGAACAAACAAAGTAGTTTCACTTTCACAATGAAACACACAGCTTCTCCACTACATGGCGCCAGCAGCAACAGAGAGAATAAAAGGTGCGTCTTTCTTCTTTCTTTGCGTGAACATTTGGACGGCGTGAACATTTGCGTGCTGATGTTATGCAAATCTTCCGGGTTCGTGTTTGGAGGTGTTGTTTTGTGTTGGTGTGGTTGACTCTTAACTTTTACAAAGAATCGTCTCTTTGGGTTTGAGACTTTAGTCTTTGCAACCTTTAGGGATCTTATCTATTCACAAACAGCTGTAACACTCCAAAGAGAAAGGAAAAAATCGAAAACGCCATCATATATGACCCTTTAAGCTTAATCTACATATAAACAGTCTGTTAATGGAAAGGATATCATTAAGAAGCACTACAAGTCTTTTATTAACATATGGTTTTGCCTTTTTGTTTTGGAAAACACAAAAGTATCCTTTAAAAATGCTCTGGCTAAGCGTTTTCCTCAGGCAGGGTTTTCTCACATTAGTAATTTATAAAAGCAGTCAAACTGAGAATAATGCACAAATCAATCTTTTTCACCAATAGCAATCTGGAGAACCAGTATGCGTGCTTTGCAAAGCTGCTCAATTTGAAAGTTTTTACAAAATAATGAGCCTCATGCTTCATTTTTAAGCCGACGCATACAAAAAGTGAACGTTTCATTATTTTAAAAGGCTGAACGGTTATAAATTCTTTATCATGGAGCTCGATGGTCCACCTTGCGTGAAAACTGATGCATCAGCGGGGTTCCTTTTTGTGCGAATGCTAAAATGACGCCCAGAATGTCACGGGACAGGATGTATTTACTACAGGCTGACGGGTCTGTTCTAATCTGTGTCTTCAGTGATTAAAAATCAGATTCAATTACAAGTAACACGACAGCATCTGTGCTGTTAGTGGTGAACCTGCTGTTCTATGTGTGTTGGAACTTTGATTATTATGTGTTACTAAACATAAACAGAGTGGAGTTTGGTCCCATGCAATCAGTATGTGAATTTGGGGATAAACCTGTGCTTAAAAAAAGAATGTCACGATGCTAAAAATCTAAATGGTTGTGAAAAATAGGCCTCATTTTCTCAGAAATGTAGCATTGCATCACTTGCCTCAGCAATGGATGCTCTGCAGTGAATGGGTGCCGTCAGAATATGGATTTGTTTCAGCTTTTGTCTTCTCCAGATGTTAACTGATGGACTGGAGTGCTGTGGATTATTGTGATGTTTTTATCAGCTGTTTGGACTCTCATTCTGACGGCACCCATTCACTGCAGAGCATATTCACTGCAGAGCATATTTATCCATTGCTGAGACACTGATGCAATGCTACATTTCTCCAGGATTATTGTGATGTTTTTAACAAATTCATCTACATCTTAGACGGTCTGATGGTGAGTTAAACGTTCAACAAAATTTTCATTTTTGTGTGAACTATTCCTTTAATGCCATCAGCTGTCTTGCAAATCAATCTCCTGATGTGAAGCGTATGGTGAACTGATTGTCTGCTCAGCTTTTCTAAAGCGTGTGAGATCTCATCATCCGTCTGATCACTATTACTGACACTCATTATCGTGCATTTGCATCAGCGTGATCACAGAAACGTTGGCTCTCTCTCTGCGGGAGTCCGACATATGAAAGAAACGGTCTCATTATGTCTAAATTGGATCCTGCATCCACTCACACCAGCAGCTCATTTCAGTGCTTGTGATTCCCTCCTGGTAAACGCCCTCAGCTAAAGATCATTGTTCCTCCACCTTTGGGCGTCCTGTAATTCGGTTTCTGGATAAGCCTGGATAAGAACAGCCGTCCTGGAAAAACAAAACAAAACAAAACAAAATATTAAGCAACAAGCGATCAGGCAGAATTAATCATGACACACGTCTACAGCAGATGTTAGCAATCCATCTGCTGTGACAATATGAAGCACTAATTAAAGTGCCCTGTAAGAGGGATTTTTAAATCCCTGAATAAACCTGCTCGGGAATAGAGAATGTTCTGGCAAAGTTCACTTAAACTTACTGTATGAGCAACGTTCTTCCTATTTGTGGTAGTTATCTGGGTTTTTTTTAGGTTTTTTGGTTGTTTTTGGGAAGTTTTTTAAGTAAGTTTGTTAGGTTGTTTTTTTATAATTTTGATTTTTATTCATTAAAAGTAAACATTCCCATGCTTGCAAAATGATAAAATTAAATGTTTGCATGACTTAAAAAAAAAAATAAAGTGTTTAAAATATTTAAAAAGCTGGATGTTTTGAACGTTCAGAGAACTTTCACAGGTGATGCTTTCAAAACCTAATGTTTTAATAAAAAAAAAAACTCTTCTGCTTACCAAGTCCGCATTTATTTGATCAAAATTACAGGAAAAAAATGGTAATTTCATGAAACATTATTACAATCTCAGATAACTGTTTTCTATGTGAATACTATACATAGTAAAATATCTTTCAGAAATCATTCGAATATGCTGATTTGCTGCTCAATAAACATTTCTGATTATTATCAATGTTGAAAACAGTTGTGGAAACTGAGATACATATTATTTGTCAGAATTCTTTGTCGAATAAAAAGTTCATAACAACAGTATTTATTTAGAATGGAAATATTTTGTGAAATTATAAATGTGTTTACTGTCACTTTTGATTAATTTAATGCATCCTTGAAGAATAAAAGCATTAATATCTAAAAACAAAATCTTTTAAAAGGTCATGTATTGTTTTTTTATCCTTGATTTTTTATGTCTGATCATTTCTCACTTCCTTTATCATGTCAGCATGAACCCCTGAGAGTTACCGTTGTGTTTTTAATGCACTGTATAAATGAATTTGCCTTTTGAACATCTTGAGGATTTAACAAAGAACATGAACCTTCACACCATCTCCATTTGTCCCTCTCATCTCTTTTCTTTGCAACTGAAAGCAAACCTTCCTCCTCCAGGTAATTTTTGCTTACATGTTCCTTTTAATATTCATGCATTCGAACATCTCAATTATGGTTCTGTCACCGACATACATTATGACTGCGTTGAGTGCTTCATTATACATAATTACCATCCCTCTATAATGAAGACGAGCTGCGCTGTCAGGTCTTCACTTTCCTCCGAGCGTCTGCTGAATACTGTAATAATCAACATCACACATTACAAATGAATGACATGTCGATGGCACTGTGTTTGTGAGTTTTCACCTTGAATGCCACATCATTAAATACAGCAAAGCGCCGCGGCCTTCAAAAGCACACCTGAAACACAAGGACACATTCCTGACAAATAAGCATTTATACAGCAACATGCAACAGCGAGGACATCTTGTATTTTCAACAGAACAGCAATAAATACTGATTACAGCTGCATAAGATCAACATCTACCTTTAGAATGTTCAGTCAAAGCTGTAATAACATTCCAATAAGAGATACTTTAAGATACATTTATTTCAAATGGATACTTTCGATGACTAATTTCTAAATGAATGACATGCATATTGGGTTGTTGTAAATTGCAAATAAACATACATTCAATATTAATGTGCCAAGTTCCTATATAAATCACTTTTAAACTGCTTGAAGTTCATTCAGTTATTAATATCTATAAACTTGGCTATTTCTTAATTTACTGGAGTCTGTAAATGTGCATGTTTGGTCAATATGTTCATGCGTTTGTGTAGTACAGTCAGTGCTGAATATGTCAACCAAAATAATTATGAAAATGAAAAAAAAAAAAAATGAGTGTAATAAATGCACACTGCTGATGAGAAAATCAACAGCAATCCAAGATATTAATGCACTAATAATAAATGTAGGAGAAGTGAAAACACAATAATATGATGCCAGTGTTACATATTTAATTTGAAACATTATATATTTATACGTTGCACAATGTTCAAAAATTTGCTTAAAGTTTAATCTATTAGATGGTGACAAAATGTTATTTAATTAAAATTATATGCCATTTCAGTCAGAGTAAAATGGACTGCAATTAAAGAATATATTAGGGTTGAAAGGTTTTGGTTCAGTAGGAATAAAAAAGAAATGAAAAACAGAAAATAATTTTTTTACTCAGCAAGGATGCATTAAATTGATGAAAAGTGAGAAATATTTTGTAACATTATAATGCCGCTTTTGCTATTTCAAAATAAATGAACAAGAAATAAATGAATAAAATATGAAGCAGCACAAATTAGTTTCTGAAGGATCCATGTGACACTGAAGACTGGAGTAATGATGCTGAAAATTCATCTTTGATTACAGAATAAATTATATTTTACAAATATTCTCACAGATGACAACTATTTTTAAATAGTAATAATATTTCTGAATTTTACTGATTTTTTTGTTCAAATAAACGCAGTCTTTGGTAAGCAGAGAAAGAACCTTTGGTTTTAGTGCAGCAGGCTTGACTGTGAGGGTTAATAATGGAATGAGCTCAGGGTAATGGAATAAGAGCCTCAGGGTCTCAGAGGTCGCTCATTAGAGCTGCTGCTCGTCCTCTGCTTGATGCTGCTGGACGTCTGATGTCCGTCTGAATAAGACTCAGTGTGTGTGGTGTTTGTGCAAATGACAGACACACAGCTCCAAGGGCAATTTAACACTCATTCTACTCACTAGTGCATCAGTACACTGAAATTATGATCCACTAAACACTGTGAACTCCGTATATTACTGCAACACATATGTTTCATCATGCATTTAAAGTAACAGTTCCAACGCCCAAAAATTAAATTCACTGAACATGAAGTTACAATTCAGGCCTTCAAGATGTAGATGAGTTTGTTTCTCATCAGATTTGGAGGAAATGTAGCCTTGTATCACTTGCTCAGCCAATGGATGCTCTGCAGTGAAATGGGTGCCGTCAGAATGAGAGTCCAAACAGCTGATAAAAACCATCACAATAATCCCACCACTCCAGTCCATAATCCATAATACCTTCGCTTCCTCCAGTGAAAAGTGGTCTGTCTGAATCAGAAAGAGAGAAATCTGCACAGATCAAGCAGCTCTCAAACAGCTCTAAACAAATATATTATGGGTTATGGACTCATATTTTAGTCAGAAACAATGGTTTGAATCTTCCTTGTGACGTGAATGGAGCCAGTTTTTGTGCCTCCTCATTCTGACGGGCACCCATTCACCTGCAGAGGGAACCATTTGAGAGCAAGTGATGGAATGCTACATTTCCCCAAATCGGATGAAGAAAGCAAACAAGCTCATTACATCTTGGATGGCCTGGAGGGTGAGCACATGTTAACAGCAAATTTTCATTTTTAGCTGAAGTATTCCTTTAATTAAGCATCTTTTGTATTTCTTTAACAAGCAGCGGACACCTAAAACAAAGTGACTTCTGAGTGCAAAATCAAAAACCGCAGTGGTGTAACCCAGTGAAGACGCCACTGAAATCATATTACTCCTTGAGTTTCATGGGACTGTGAGCAGCGAGGACTGAGCTGAGCTTGTAATTGTTTAATTGAGTCTTCATAATGCCTCCTAATTGCACGCACATCCAGCAGAGAAACAAACAACGGTTCGGCCAGTAAAACTAGGCATTCTTGCTCGTAGTAGTGTCGCATCTTCTCTTGCGGCTTGTGTTTTGCTGAAAGGTTAGAGCTGCTGAGTTTATGGCTCGCGAATTCCTCGCATTAAACCCAACAAAGGTTGTGTTGTGCACCTGTTGTCCTGACGCACAGCAGCTGCTGTTAATGAGACACAGAAACACACCGGGATTATTAGTGACTAAGTGAACTGTGTTTCATTAGACCATAATCAAAGACAAAGAGCATGCGTTGTGCTGTATAGTTCACTCCCTGTGTGGATTCAAACAACAAGCTAATAATGAAGTCGAAGAGTTTCTGCTCAAACCCAAAGTGCAAAAAAAAAACAAGCTTTTGTGAATGAATAACAATCAAAAAGGTGGAACACTTGATACCTGAAAATATCTTTAATCTTACGAAACAGTGGCATACTGCATTAGGAAAAATAACAATTGTGAGTCTGTCCACTCATTTGTAGTCTGTTTTTTTTGTTTTTCTTTACGTTTATTCAGTTAAAAAAAAAAACTTTTTATTATCAACATTTTATATTGTTTATTCATAAGCCATATTAGCAAGAGCAAAGAACCATTCATTCATTAATGATTACAAAGTTCTTCCATTTCAAATGATATAATTTATGATTTTTAACAAAATAGTATATCATTACAAATAAACATGCTTTAAATGTATTATACAATACATGCAACTTTTTTTTTGTTGTAATTAATGCTGTTCTGTTGAACTTTTATAAAACAATAAAAAAAATTACCAGTTTGGTTGAAATTATGATTCTTTTAAATGAAAAAAAAAAAAAAAAAAAAAACCTTTTTTTTTTTTTTTTTAATTGCATTGCGGGACGAAGAGTCATGTTTGGAGGATGGATTTATTTTAGGGTAATAAATAAGCATTTTTTTTAGTATGATTCTGAGATTGTCATTTCATAATTGTAATATCTGGATGTCGGTGCGACTTATTGACTGCCAGATGGTCTGATCCTTAATGGCACTTCGCTTAATTAGAAAAGCAAAATTTTTAAAATTTTGCATAGCTCCAGCACTAGCACTGGGGTCGTAATGGGATGCGATGTCAAGTTAGGGCACAGGTAAATGACACTAATGACCAAAATCTGATACCAGTTAATTTGCATGTAAATAGCTGTCTTTATGGTTGAGCGCACTGATGCAGACTGTTAACAATGTGATTACATCTCACTCCACAGCATGAGACCGCTCTGTTCTAATCCAATGAATAGTATGTGTGTGGGACCTATAGGGCACAATTAACCGGCACGAGAGACGTAGGTCTGAACAGACCGAGAAAAGCAATTGGCCTCTGTGTTGCCGAGCTCTAAACTTGTCCCGGCTTGCATTTTTTGATTCTGGAATACGGTCTCTTTATGTTTTGTGTTTAGGTTTGAAAAGTCAGCTCAGAAAGAAACCAGAACCATAAATGCTTTTTTTGTTTGGTTTGAGATTAATCTGATTTAACAAACCTGCATGTGAACTTGATGCATCATCGTACGCTCAATGAAATGAAAGTAATTAGCTATGAAGTGATACTGATGCAAAGACAAAAAAAATTTTTTTTTTTGAACAACAATCAAGTTGTGTTAAGTTATTTAAACATGCACGTTTGATTTCATAATATAAAGTAAAATACATGTGATTACATTTATTTTAAAATTAATTCAGAATAAAATATTTTTATTTAAAAAAAAAGTTGAAATAAAATTTAAACTTATCAATAAATTAAAATATTAGAAATCAGAAAAACATCTCCAGTAAAAATAAGTTTAGCCCTGAAGGACCGGGGACGGCCTTGCATCTGGAACAAAAAAAATGAACGTAGATTTTCTTGATAAAACATATTGCAATAATCGGTGTGTATTTACAACTTTCAAAAAATATTAATTAAAACGATTACATGCAAATGAAAAGTAAACCCAGTAAAAACCCTAGTACAGATAATCAAAGGCATTATTTTTTTTTTCCACACAAGGAATAATGATATTTAATTATTTTTAATTATTTGACTATATGGCTAAATAATTGTGAATGTGCTATTGCTTTTATATAACAGTATGTTTTTTTGTTTTTATACAGTAATTGTTTTAGAATGGTGCTCTGTAATATTTATTTTTTTACATTTTAATTTAAAGAATTAAATGATTAAAAATGAAATGTCGCAGCTTAAATTAATTTGAATGTTTTTTTTTGTTTTTTTAATGTTTTCAGTTTTTGGGTGTTTTGTGTTTCTGTTGTTTTGTTATATGGAAGTGTAAACATGGTGAAGCTGCTCCTGTGAAGTGACAGGGATAAACTGCAACAATTAACTCGTGAGGTTACAGGGTTAATTGTGACATACAGCACCTGCTGCCTGTAGCATTCATACTTTCACAAAATTACATTTATGCAACTGGCAAATATTCTTTTATTCAAAGTGACTTACATTGCATTCAAAGTCAACAAAACATTTGATCAGTTTCATGGCATTTTCCCAGGGAACCGAACCCATGACTTTGGTCTTGCGAAGCACTTTGATCTACTGTTGCATTATAGAAAAGAATACAAGGAGTTTCTCTTTTACTTTATTTCACCATTCACCTTCTTTTTGCCTTCGGCTATGATAATACACTTTGGTCTCAGCATGAATAGTTTCATGGGCAAAATAGAAGATTTTTGACATGACTGCATCTGTCAAGGCTGCAAAAGAATAATTTTCAAATTAAAACGATTTCAAAACATTTTTTAATTGCTAATGTGTAATGCCAGTACTAATAATTCACAGTAAAGAACACATGGATTAATATTTAACCATTTTTAATTTATTTGACTATATGGCTAAATCAACATTAGTGGGCATATTGCTTTTATATACCACAGACTTTTTCTTATAATTACAATCTCATAACTGTTATATTAGTAAATTGCTCTGTAAATATTCATTCAGGTTGTTAGGTAATCAATATATTAAGTTTATTAATTACTTACATTAGATGACATCAAATTAAATAACTTTAAGGGTTTTAAAAACACAATAAAAACATCATAAACAGTAGTTACACTATCACTTATGATATCAATTTTTACTTTCAAGTCCTTCTTAACGCATATGATGCTTTGTGAGGGGGAAAAAACAGTCTCGCTCGAAATTAAGTTTATTCACAAAAAATCTACCAGTCTAAGGAATAACATTTGTTTCCGTTTGTAGTCATGTGTATTCATATAAAACATTGCAAAAATGTTTAAAGTTTAAATGTTATTTAAATGATTTAAAAATAAAATGTATTTATTTTTTTAAATAAAATGTATAATATATATTTTTTTTAAATGTAATTTTACATTTTAGTTATAATTTATAAATGCATTTATTGTAATAAATAAAATATAACATAATAAAATTTTTATTTAAGTTTCAATTTTATTTACATTTAAAAAAAATATATTTAAGCTTAAATGAAACTATAAAATACTATTAAACAGCCATCAGCAGTACAAGTGGAGTTGGTCAATGGTTGGTTTTCTGAAGCTCCACGGAGCTCCTGGATCAGTCAAGTGCCACCAAAAACCTTAAGAGCAAGAGGATTTGGAGGAAGCTCTTGAGCGCTCGAATGAAATGAAACCCGGCAGACGGATGAGAACGGGTGGGCACTTTCCTGATCAGCGCTGCCAGCTTTCTCTCTTGATCGCTTCTCTTTTCTCATGACAGTCATGAAGCTGACTGAGGCACCAAAGCTGTGTAAAGTATGAGGGGCTGTCTGCGAGAAGTCCCACTTCATTTACCGCTGTTTAAAAAAAAGATCAAACCAGCAGCTGCTCAGATGGAGGATCAGAGTTAATCCATAATAAAACACATATCATGTAGAAGACGTTAACAGTCTACAGTGCATTTACACACATATGTTTATAACAACCCCTCCACCCTTTTCAATTTTTTTTTTTTAGTTAACTTTTTATGATGCTTTTAATTAGATTTGATTCTTTATACTGATTGTATTTAATATTTTCTTGTGTTTTTTGAAACAGGCGGACAAGTTAAGTTTTATTTTTTTTATTTTAGTTACGTCATTTTATTTTAGCACTTCAACGTAAAACTAAAACTAAGCCAATTTGTGGTTTTAGCTCATTGCTAATGTAACATTTCTCATTTGAGTTAAAGTATTAATAGTTTTTGTTTTAGCTCATTTTTATACTTTTATACGTTTTTAAATGTCTGTATAGTATTTTTAGTTTTTAATTTTTGTTTTAGTTTGAAATTTTGTAGTAGTCATGCCCAATGTAACATTGTCTACCTTGAGTTATTTAAAAGTTTTAGCAATTTTGTTGTGTTTTTGTAATTTTTAAAGTGTTTTTTAAAAAACATGTATTGTTTTTTTTAAGTTTTATTATTTAGTTTGTTATTTTAGTACTTCAGCTTAAATTAAACTTGTCACAGCCTATATTATTTATTTAATCTTTTATGTATTGATTATTTTATTTCAAGTAGTTCCTAATGAAACAATTTTGATTACAGTTAGGATTTTTTTTCTTCAAAATTGTTCTATTATTAGTTATGCATGTTTTGTTTTTAAACATTATCATAATACTTTCAGTTTAAGTGGCACAGAAATAACACATTTGGGGCCTCCATGAAAAACACATCACAATAAATTACTTAAATTGCTTGTAAAAAAAAAAAAGTCATCATTTACATAAACGCTTCCCGTCTTCTCCGACATCGGGTTCCTGCATCTTGTTGGGAGCAGATGTAGATCTCGTCCTGAGCGAGTCGTATTATAAGAACTGGGGACCCTTCAGTAAAAACTGCAGGCCGGGCGGGCAGCACTTCATTTGCATCTTTCTGTAGATCGATCGGAGCTGATTACCTCCTGACAACCCTGCAGTGCTGCGCAAACACGGCTGCAGTCAGCTTGCATCAGTTACAAAGCAAGTGATGGAAATGAAAAGAAATGCTTTGGCATGGTCAAAGGCCCAACCCCAGCAGCGTGTTGTTAGGGTTAATATTCCCTCGTAGTCAGACCGACATTGGACAGATTTTGTGTGCCTAAACTTAAGAGCTGTATTAATTTTTCCTCAATATTCTTGAGTAAACAAAACAGAAATAAGGTGATCACTTGAATGACCGATACGACATGATTTATCGATCCAACTATCCTTAAACACTGTCAGCTATTAGCCAATAAACATTCACTGAAAGCACCTGGAACAAAACCACGGGAAAAAAGAGAAGTTTATGAATTAAAGAGCTTAGCACCTGCTGCTTCTCCATTTTATCAGAAATATTCTAAAATGTGCTTTCCAATGATTGTGTCACGACAGAAGATTAAGTGCCAAACTAAATTTATCATACAATTATAATTGACTAGCGTTCAACTTAAATTAAGCATGAATCACAGGATGGTTTCAAAATGAAACTCTTGAGAGAAAAACTTGACAAGAACAATAATAATGTTAAGTGTTTTGAGAAATGCAGGCTGAAAAAAACAACATCTCCCTTGTTAGAACCTTCTAGTGATTTTTTTTTTTTTTATTATGTTTAAAGGTGGAATATAGGCTTGAAGCCCATTCCGCCACAGAATAAACTAAAAAATAAAAAATGTGTGGAATTTCCACCTCCATTTATAATTATATATTTTAAACCACGGTCAAGTTTACCTATATCACAATTTGGACACACACTATAAAACAATCTGTAAATTTATAGTTAAAAACCCGGCAGCTGTGGTTGCCAGAATTGTAACATTTAGGTTTTTACGGTTTTAACTGAAATGCTATAGTTAAATACCATATTCATTAACTGATATAATGTAAAATTATATACCAACCGACTGAAGTACTGAAATCGGTTTTGTACCCTTTGTAATACACTGATAAACCAAATGCAGGTGGGTATGAGTAGATCACATGATGAACCAAAGTCCTTCACAAGCAGCTTTAATAAAAACAACTATAGAAGGTGCAACAGTGTCATTCGCACAAACACTAAACACCATCCTGGTAACACACAAAACTGAAATAATGCAATAAACATTCATTTAACACATTAGGTGTAACACACAAACCCTATATACAAAAACTGATAAGAAAAAACTACTAAGAAAAAAACATAACTTCTTATTAAAAAAACAAAAACAAAAACCATCAAATTTGTATATGACTTGCAACATCCAATTTACGGTTATTCACTGTAAATTATACAGTCTTTTTCACTTCCAAAGATGGTTGTACTACCGTAAATTGAAATGTCCCAATACAGTTTTTCACCATATATAGTAGGGAAATTTACCATTAAATTAGTGTATCAGGATTTACTGATGCTGAGCATTTTTACAGTTCTTTTACCATTAAATTCATGTCATTTTTCACAGGTGCATTATTACAATTCTGAGAAAGAACTGGTTATATACCTATAGGGCTAAACTCAGATTTCAATTTTTTTCGTGCAATTCAAAGTGTAACTAACATGTTACAATTGTTTTTTGTTTTTTTTTCACCACAATAACTTAAATAAAAAAAAATAAAATAAAAATAAAATAAAATAAATAAGGCAGTTTGCAAACTTTTCTCGCCTTTACAAAGTGAACATCTTGGATATTGGATATCTTAATCGTTTGTTAATTTCCTTGGTTGGTGTGAACGGGCCTTTATTCATAAAACCTCCCAATATACGAACACACTGTCCTGTTCTGTCCAGTCAAAAAACAATTTGACAGTCCAGAACGGAAATCGGGCTACCTGTCTGATGAAATGGTCCTGAAGGCCTGAAAGTAAATGGTCTCATGCAGGTCTTTACTGAACGTGTCGATTTCATCAAAGCCTTGCAGAGAGAGACCTGGGTGCAACTCAACAAGCAATGAACACGGTGAAGGTTAGGCAGAACGTGAAGGTAGATCCAAACATATCCATCATCTGAATGAAGATCCAAAACAAACACTGAATGAAGATGGAGAGGAAGTTTGAGTAGATCAAAACAAAGAACTACAATCCAGAGATGTGGATATTAACACTTTTACTCAAGGATGCATTAATTTGGTCAAATGTAACAGCAATCAAGACATTTATAGTGTTAAAAAAGGATTTATTTTTCTAATAAATGCTGTTTTTTCTAATGAACTTTCTAAATGATCAAACAATCCTTAAAAATAAAATGCCATCACTAGTTTCCACACACAAATATTTGGCAGCACACAACTGTTTTCACTCATTGATAATAATCAGAAACGGTTCTTGAGCAGCAAATCAGCATTTTAGAATGAATTTCTGAAGACTCCATGTGAAAATGAAGAATGGAGTGTTTTTTGATCACAGAAATAAATTATTAAAAATATACTCAATAGAAAATAGTTGATTTGAAGCTGGAATAATATTTCCCAATATTGCTGTTTTACTGTATTTTTGATTCAAATAAATGCAAATTTCCTTGGTCGAGGATTTCCTTTAACTTTTTTTTCCTTCAAATTTCGGTATAAAATATTAGCTGTGGTGCCAGTTTTTGTATCTGTCTGATTTAGGAGTATTAACAGACACTAATGAAAACCTCACACGTGAGTGTATGGTTACAAAATGTCTAAAAAAAAGAGAATTCTGATCGAAAGTACATTGTGATCTCAGTATGTCTGAGCAAAAGAAGAATAAATTCAAACACGTGAGGAAAGATCTCTGGAGAAAAGATGAGAGCACAAACAAAGCCACCAAATCAGTTGATTAAAAACTGTATGTTTCGGACAATGGACGATGTCAACATGGCAATGCGGCAAACTTGAGCACCGAGTGTCCTTCTTCAACGGGAGGTTTAAAAGGAAGTAATTTCATCAATTCAAGTCAGTTATTTACTCACACTTAATGCTTCGACTCCAACGATAACCTGTGTGGTCCGCGTGGAACATTAAAAAATAAATCGTCAGTTGAGCATGTGTCGCGCCACATATAATGGAAGCCATTGAGGGTCAGACACTTGCGGTATATCAGACCATAACAGTCAGTTGAGCGGTGAGGAAGTGTAAACAATGGGTCGACATACCTCTTATTTAGAGTAGGTGAACAGCTATCCGCTTACACCAAGCTTGCGGAGAGGGAAACTGTTCTCAAAATGAGAGAAGGATGGAAACGGGGGGGAAAAAAACTGTTTTTTGTGAACCCATTTTTCCAACCAGCAGCCCTGAGAAGAAAAAAATGAGAGGCGATGAATCACTCAACAATCAGGGATGAAACCGAACAGACACAATGTGAGAAGAAAGAGTGGAATAAAAAAGCCACAGGAAGTCATGACGGGCTCCTCAGGGACCGACCGCAGGAAGAAGACGGGGAGTCAGACTACGCACCTGCATTAGTTCAGCTCAGTAGGGACGCAGAGGGAGGGCTGCTTGCCCTGGTCATGTGCCACTGAAAGAACGAGGAGAACTGAACGAAGGGAGTTTGTGTGTGTTGTGTGTGTGGTGAACATACTGCACCGCAGCTCACTACTTCAAGACATATTTTAAGCTCATGCAATTTTTTGGGCATAATGACAACCCACCAAAACATTATATACACCCCATATTCTATGCATGTTCCAAAGTAAGTCTGTTTAGTGCCTTAATTGCAGTAGGAATGTATTCAAGTACTGCCATGTACACTCATAATACCAAATCAGTAGTTGAATATACACATTATTTAATACTACTAATGATCCATGTTGGCGGAAGGTACTTTTAAAAGTAATGCATTTACAATATTTGCGGTCATCCCTAGAGAAAGTATCTAATTATGGTCAAGACTTGACGCTTTTGTGGTACTTTTTTAATTCGGCCAGGGGGGTGCTTTGCTATTAGCTATTTTAGGACATATTTCAGCGTACAGAAAAAGAACATTTGCGGTCGGGAAAAATTGTATTCACTCTCAGGCCATGAGGTTTTCTTCATGGATCCTCTGTAGTGAATGGGGTGCCGTCAGAAAAATGAGAGTCCAAACAGCTGATAAAAAGAACCACAAGAAATCAATAGTCGTTCTCCAGATGTGAAACTGATGGACTGGAGTGTGATTTGGATTATTGTGAGGTTTTTATCAAGCTGTTTGGGGACCTCTCATGTTACTGACGGCACCCATTCACTACAGAGGATCCATTGCTGAGCAAGTGGATGCATATGCTACATTTCTCCAAGGCTGATTTGAAGAAGAAGCAAACACATAACTCTTGGGTGGACCTGAGAACTTTCAGCAAATTTTTGCTTTATGGGGTGGGGGGCCCCCACAATTCCTTTCAACGAATAAAGTCCTAAAGAATTAAAAACTTATCATTATTTACAGACTGATTCATGTGTCATATCTCTAATAATCATCCCAAAACAGCTGTGAAACTGACTTTTTATTGGCTTATATTTTCCCTTATGTCTGTCCATGTTGGTGTATATACCGAGAGCGATTCACGGAAACTTCAAAGTGGGGGAAAATTGAACATTTAATGTTCACAGACTGATATCCAGAGAGGAGATGCAAAAGAAACACCGGTTTAGCAAGACTAGCACAACAACAATTAAAGGATTTATCCTCTGCTTCTGCCAGCTAAGATCGTAAAAAAAAAAACACTTTTTGTGCATTTTTTTACTTATAATAAATTCAAGATTTGGGTCTGCTGGTTGTGTATTGCCCAGTTACTTTATTCCTTACTTGGAAGCGTTTATAGAATTAGTTATAACGCAGGGACGTGCATGTCACACAAATCCATTAACGTTTAATTTTTAGAGCCAGGAAGCAATAATTTAGTGAAACTTAATCAAATATAATTGATCCAGACTCTTTCCAGGGCTAATTGGTGATGAACATAACGAGGGGAATATTTCGATCAGCATGAGGGAAATCAATCAAAACGAATTCACCAAAGTGCAATAAACATAAACTAATATCAGCCCAGAGATGAAGTTGATATAATAATTGTATGTTGTAGCGATAAATTTACAGAACTCATTGAAACGTAGCATAACGAAAAACCCTGCCTAGTAGTTTAGCTAGACTAATTACTGGAAACGCGCTTATCCCGCTGACGGACCCCCATCAATTAAAGTAGATAATCAACCTCCTGTGAGCAAGACACCAGCGCTGTTTACGCCGTTCACACTACACTCTGATCTCCACACCGCGCTCCAATAACTAAACCTGCGTGATTCACAGGAGCTGATAACACTGACCATTTTTATTTACTCTAGCTTGCATACGAATCTTCATTAATGCGGGATTTATGTCTCTTGAAGTTTCAAAATCATCTGTTTTTGAATTCATGTTACTCCTCTTATTATGAATGATTGTCACTGCACTACTTCAGTGGAAATGTATATATGTGTGTGTGTGTGTGTATATATATATATAGTACACACACCCACACACACCCACACACACCACACGAAACACAGCGGATATGCTATATATATTACTGTACACACACACACACACACACACACACACCACACACACACATATAATATGTATGATGTGGTAATATATTAAGAATAATAACAATACTAAAGTAAAGTGAAAAAAAATTAAAATATAATAAAAATAATGAAAATATTATTGGATAACCTGGTTTCACTAAGAAATGGCATCAAAATATTTATCTTTTGAAACTAATTATTATTAAATTATATATATTATTACTATTAGACACTAATAATAATAATAATTATTGAAAGGATTATAATAATGTAATATGTATTGTCTAAGTGGTAATGTGTAATATTAATAAAATTAAGTAAATAAAATTTAGTAAATATTATTGGATATTATTTTTTTATTTTTTAAAAGCATCAAATATAACATATATTAAATAATATAAGCATAATAAAAAAAGCAAAATTTCACATTAGATAAGCATGTTACAGTTTTGTTTAGTTTTAATAAAAAATGTAATTTAATTTTGTTTTAATGTCATTAAATTCAAAAATCATCCCCTTTTACTTGCTAAATCCATGTTACCATTTCTTATTGTGAACGATTCACATCAAGTGCGCTAACAATATTTAATGGAATAACAATTGTCTTAAAATATAATATGACATAAAACCCCGAATTACATATAAAAAATTGAATAGCAATAATATATACAATTACACAATAATATATAAATAAAGTAAAATATATATAATGGGATAAGCTGTTTCACTCAGAAATGCATCACATTACTGAATGTAAAATGGTTACCATTGCCATTTCAGGCTAATTTCGACAGGAAGAGAGAGAGAATACAGAGAAGGTGTAGTTTACGCATGTACGCAAATGTGAATGTGTCTCATGTAACAAACTTCAGCAATCAGTACGGCTTCACTAAAATGTCTGAGATTGAACTGCATGAAGATTCCCTTGACAGCAGTCGACCTGAAAGAGGAAAAACACAATATAGAAGAGAGCAGTTTATGGTTTGCTCGTTACAGAGCTCTCAGAGGAAAAACTCTGAATGGCAGTTTTTATAATATGAAATGCAACGACTAACAGAATTGACCTTGTGTAGCTGTTTGGGGGGCCCGACCCGAGAGGTTCGCTGTATCGAGCCGTTCGGTCGATGTGGGGGGGGATGATGATGATTCATTATTATGATAATAATAAATAATCTTATTGATGCTGGTGTGTGCTTTTTTTTTGTTTTTTTAATGCAGGAAGATTAATCAGACTCTGTTAATTATAACTCAAGATATAAGTGTAACACGTGGACACCTTCAAAACATTGATCTGTTTGTTTGAGAAACACATTGATTCAACAAATGATGTGAAGTTGAGTTGGGGGGGCGGGGGACTATGTAGGTTGTACTGACAAATGGCAGGATTGTTAGGGACAACCGTTTGTTGAAAACAGGTACATAGCTTTAGCAATTCAGTTTGATGACACAGCAAGACAAAATAGGAGTGTTTTGTTGGTGACAAATAATCAACCAAAAAGTCAGTCAATTCGGTCATTCATTTAGAGCTGACAATGAGTAGACATTTTAATTGCTGATGATATAACTAAAATAAGTTAAAAACTGGACCAATATAAAGAGTATATAAATCAAGATCAATTGCAAAAAAAAAAAAAAAAAAAAAAAAAATGATATATATGAGTATATATATAGTAAGATATAGTATTATCTATATATCGTATATAAATAAAAAAAAACTGTTTGTTTGTTTTTTCAGCTAGGTGCCAAGGCAATTAATTTAGTTTAACTTGATGTAACTAAAATCACAAAAAACTTAAATAAAAAACTAATAAAAAATATATAGATATGAAAAAAACATAAATACAAAAAATGGCTGCTAAAAAATATTCGTAAAACAAACAAAAAAAAATTATGAACTAAAAATAACTAAGACTAAAATGTTATTCAAAAAGAACTATATATATTAGATATGAAAAAACTAATAAAATGGCAAAAAAGCAACTAAAATACTTGCAATAGTATCTCACTGGTACTAAAAATAACAACCAGTAACTAATAGATATGCAGTGTTTATCTGAGAGATCTGGGGCTCTAATGCTTCATAAAAACTAAAATGATATCAAAGTGCAGAGATTATCTCATACCAAACCTATGAATCATGTGCAGTATTTTGAGGATGTAAGTGCAACTAAATGCAGGTCAAAGATTAATACCAGTGTTTCAAAAAGCTAATGTGAGCTTGTGAAAATGTAGAATATACAAAGAAAGACACTTGGAGCATTTGTGCACTCATTTTAAATGTATAAATCGCACAGATCTTTTACCAGTATTTGAAAATATTCAACAATGAGAGACAGAAGACGTTCAAATTAACAATGATCAGCACTATCGTAATGAATAGTGCAAATGACTGTAATCAAAACGTGTACAGTACAGAAACACCTGAGGAAAACGAAAAGAGCGCGAGTCTTCATAAACGTCCATAAAAATTAGAAAGAGAAAGAGAGATGGAAAATAGGAACAATTAATGACATTCATTTCCACCACACTACTGTCTGACGCTGTTTTGCTTCAGGCACAAAAACCCTGGAAAAAACGTCTCACACATTCACCATCGATGCTGTTGAGGACGGACTGAATGTCTGACAGGGCTGGGGCGATAGTGCTAAAAAAAAGCAGGCAATTTCACATTTTCGTGCTGACTTTTGGGTGGCATAATCTGAAGAATCTTTATTCACGGTACAATGTGTTATTCACAGCTGAATCGTTTTCATTTATACGCACAAGAATAACAGTACATGGTCTTAAACAGCGATATTTACCTACAGATATTTCTACCTAAAACACATATAAAAAAATGGGGACTTTGAGACAACATTTTGATGCGAAGATGTGAAATGCATCTTGTGTTCAGAGTTTTGATCAATCTTGAACTGATCACAGAAATGATTCAAACTTTAAATGCTGCTTTTGATTTGCTGGAGCCCCAGGAATCATGAAACTAGTCAGATGGTGCAATACCTTTTGGCAGGAAATACTAATTAAAATTGCTTGCACGATCTCCAGCATTTTGCATATCGGTTTTAGAGGTTCTGATTCATGGACTTGCTAGTGGCATTAAACTTAAAATTGCTGTAGAAGAATCATAAAAATAGTTTTGAGATATTATATACACAATGAACGAATTAAAAAGTGCATTAAAATAATTACCGTGAGTCACAATCTTCCAGCATTTTCTGCCATGATGATGCAAATACATCTTTTAGTAGTTTTGAATCGACTTTAAATGGACATGGAAATTAATCACACTTACATGCTAGTTTTGATCCTGCAGATCAGTTATGAAACTGGTCTGATGATGGCAATACTTAAAAAATTAAAAAAAAAAAACGCACATTAAAATAAACTTTTAGAGTCTTGAATCCATTCATTGAAATGGACAGTTTGAGGGTGATTCATGTTTTTGATTACTGAAGAATCATTTCAAAACTAGTCTTGGTGATGAATGACTTAATGAGCAAATTTAAAAAGCACATTCAAAAATAGTGATTCATAGTCTTCAGCATTGTTGAGTGATGATTCTAATCTTTGCTTTGGAGTTTTTAATCCATTTGTTGAATCAGTTTGATCAAACTTATCAAACTTAAATGCTGTTTTTGAAACTGAAGAAGAAGAATCATTGAAACTATTTCAACAAACCCACCTCAGTCTTTAGGAAACGTAATGGAAAGAAAAATTAAAAAAAGTGCTTATAATAATTATTTTATTCATAATCTTGAAAAATTGCTTTTAGTTTGCTTTTGAATCAAATTCATTCCAAACAGTTTGAGGTGGGGAGTTACACAGAAATGAATAAAATGTAGAAATGTTGCTTTGATTATTGAAAAGAACATCATGAGCTAGTCTGATGCGTGTTCAATCTTAATGAAATTTAAAGGGACAAAATAAAAAAAAGCGCACTAAAAATAATTGTGATTCTCACTCATTAGGATTTCTGAAGGATGATGCAATTGCATCTTTGCTATAGGGTATCGGAAGCGATTTCATTAAAGGACGCAGTTTGAAGTGATTCATGGAAATGAATCAAACATAAATCCTGTTTGTGAACCTGAAGAACCACCATGAAACTAGTCTGACTTAAAAAGCACATCAAAATAATTGCGTGCAAAAATATAATGAATATTCAATATAAAATCGCCCAGCCCTAGTGGCCGTTTCTGGTTGTCAGTTTGCTGCAGTGTGTTTTTCCCACTCTGGTGATGACTGGTCTTTAAAACATGGCCATGTCGTCCACGTGCACAAACACCGAGGTCACAAGCAGCTGAAGCATGAAAAAAATACCAGTTTAAGTTTAAAATCACGTGTAAAACAACCCTGCCCTGCCAATGACATCATTCAAATTCCTGTTCAAACAAAGCATTCTGTACCCAACACATTCACAAAGGATCCATTTGTCGGGTTTGTAAATTACATCAGTCCTTGAAATAATAATAAAAAAAAAAATCATAGCACACAAAATTGGACTCGAAAATCTAGACTTAGAACAAAATATCAAGCCTAGGGGAATAGAAAAAGACTGCAAACGCTTTGGCAGAGAGAAGGGAGAGGAGGAATACCACAATGAAAGGATGAAAGAAAAGATAAAATTACAGGTGAGACGTGAAGGAAAAGTGGGTTTTCTCTTGTCGCTCAGCATGGCCGCCACGTACGACGCTCCTCCCACAGATCAGGGCTGCAAGTTATTCGTTTTTTCCTCATAGAGAAAGAAAGAAAAGCAAAGAAAAAAAGGTGCTGATTCTCATGAAAGTCACGTTTCACTGATTGTCCACGGAATAAAATTGGCGCCAGCTTTCCACCACCGAGGAGAGCGGGAAGCCTCGGCTCAGAGATATTACAATCACAGCATATATTTATGTATATAAGAGATCCTTTACAGGAAAGGAGTGAGAATCCATGTCAGGACCGTGTGAGGTTGAATGCCATGTGTGTGTGTGTGTGTGTGTGATGGTAAAATACTACTCCAGTCCGGTCTGTCCATGGTCATGTTTGGCTCCGTGCTCCTGAAGGCATGGTCTTGGCGTATAACGGGCAGCGGACCAATAGAGCCTGCTGTGTGTTAAAACACCCAGTCCTCCAGCCGGCAGCAGATCATCGTCCGAGAACAGCCAGGTACAGGTATCTGCTGATCGCATACAGACGGGGGTTTAACAATGAGTGGTCAAGATATCACCTTCAAAACACCGCACCCATAACACTAACATCAAAGCAATGTTCAGTCTGCTTTGGTGTGCTTCCAACATCACAAAAGGAGATTTGACACCAAGTACTTTTATGTACAACTAAACGTGAATGTGAAACAGATGCTGTCAAGCTCTCTGAAAACACATAAAAACACAATTTGGTCAATAAACGGTTCCTTTTAAAAATATACATATATATATTTTAGTGGCTGTTATATAGTGGCTGTTATATATAAGTAGTTAAACTTTACTTTGGCATGAAATAATAGTCAGACAAATATATATATTTTTTGCAAGTGTGTTTTTTGTTGAGTATGATATTATATTGTCAGGGATGTTATGGCTCATATAGTATGATATTATGGAGGAAAAAAAACGATTCTTCAACATCTTTTTTCAGGGTTCATTATAAGTAACCTACAAACGGAACTAAAAAATTAAAATATAAAAAAACTAAATTTTCACGACTTGAAAAGAACATTAACTAAATAAAATCTAGTTGCCGAGGGCCACTATTGTCATCTTTAATTTAAAATGTAAAGAGTAGAAGTTTAAAGCTGAGCTGCTTTAGTCAAGAAAGTGTTCATACATGAAAATATTAATGCAGTTATTCTGGGACGTTCTACTGGAGAAAAATGTCAAGATTTGACAGACACGGCCGTTGAAACACTAGATCGAAAGCTGGACGTTTGTACAGTATATACAAAAAGATGGTTTGATAAAAAGTCTGCAAATATAATCAGACAACAGAAAGCATGCAGTAGATGACAGGTTAACAGCCAAAGTTTTGTTCATTTAAAGGCCTTAGAAATCTGTGCATCAAATAGGATACAGTTAGGCTTGATTAGGGTTAAATTAAAGCAACAGAAGCTATGCTAAATGAGGTCAGAAGGACATGAATGCTGCGCAAAAAGTAGGATATGTTGTGAGGTTTTTGTGCTTTCTGGACCCAAAACATTAAAATAAAAAAGTGCGAAATTTGTGACCTGAACCACACAAAGTCAGTATTAAGTGTCAATTTTTTCAAAATAAGCTTTCCCCTTGAGGTATGGTTGTTATGATAGGATATACATATTTGTCTTGAGATACAACTATTTGAAAAGCTGGAATATGAGGTCTATGGCAAAAAAAATCTAAAATATTGAGAAAACTCATCTTTAAACGGTTGGTCAAATGAGGTCTTAGCAATGCATATTACTAATCCCAAATATTAAGTTTTGATATATTTATGGTAGGAAAGTTGCTAAATATCTTCATTGAACATAATCTAACTAATTATCTAATGATTTTAGGCACAAATGAAAGAAAACCATTCTGGAGCCATTTACAATGTAGTTTTTGGCTATTTGCTCCAAAAATTCCCGTGCAACTTCTTAAGACTGGTTTTGTGCTCCAGGGTCACATTTATTTCATCTTGCTTTGATCATCTTGATGGTTCCCTACTGAAGTTCCGCATTATTTGCATTTATCCACCTCTAGTGCAGAACTGCCTAGGTTATTAATTCTTTAAATCTATGAAACTAGTCTGATTCAGGTCAGTGTAGGAGCAGGAACTCGAGGGTGATAATACAACTTATTTGAGTGTCTCGGACAGGAAGAAGCTCTGCGGCATGTTGTCGTGGACTGACTGTGGAGGCGTACACGTCTCTGGATTCCTGATGAGAAACCCGCGGTGGTTCTACAGACAGGCTTCTCCAGAGCCTGGGCTCTGTGAACACAGAACACTTGAGCTGGATACATTTCAACCACCAGTCATTACAATTTCGATGTGCCAAACAAAAAATATGTGACCCTGGACCACAAAACAAGTTCCTTAACGTGGTCAATTGTTCGATAATTTCGAGTTATAAATCCATGAATATATAAAGAATCTTTCCATTGATGTATGGTTTGTTAGGAGGACCAATATTGACCGAGATACCACTATTTGAAAAAATGTCTGGAATATCGAGGGGTTACAAAAAAAAATCTAAAGATTGAGAGGGGAAAATCATCTGTTGTAAGTTGTGTCAAAGTGAAGTTCTTATAGCATAGCATCTTACGAATCACAAAATTTTAAGGTTTGATATAATTTACGCAGGGGAACTGACTCAAAATATTCTTCATGGAACATTATCGGTACGTAAATATCTCTAATAGATTTTCAGCAGAAAAGAAAATTCTATAATTTTGACCCATTACAAACTTATTTTTAGCAATTGCTAAAAATACACTACCAGCGACTTAAGGAATGCTTTTGTGGCCCAGGGTCATAACATTATAGGTCATGGGACAATTCATATTACTAGGGAACAGGTAATCTTTACAGTTAGTAGTTACATCAAACAGCAAACTTGCTTTGTAACTAATAAACTATATTTACATAATATTATACTTTTAGGCATTTTAGGCATACAGGAAACATTTTATGCAAAAGCAATACGCAATCATAACTTATTTCATCAAGGATGCTCTAAACGGATCAAAAGTGACAGAGATAAAAAGGACTTTTATATACATGACCAAAAGGACTTCTATTTCAAATAAATGCTGTTCTGTAGTGAACCTTCTATTCACCAAAGAATCCTGAACAATAATTTATTTGTATATATAAAAACTGTTTCAAAACATTGATAATAATCAGAAATGTTTCTTGAGCCAGCAAATCAGGTATATAGAATGTATTTCTGAAGATCATGTGACACTGAAAGAATGGAAGTTAATGATGCTGGATATAATTCAGCTGTGCGGATTGCAGAAATAAATTACAGTTTTAACAGATATTCACATAGAAAAACAGTTATTTAAATGGATAATAATATTTCAAAATTTTACTGTATTTTTGATCAAAATAAATGCAGGCCTCTGTGAGAACAAGAGACCTCTCGCAAACAGTTCTCGCTGGCAGAAGATACGAGCGTTTGTGAGACATAATTTTAAACAGGGTCGATGCTGATATTTCTGTCACTTAAAGTTGCTGGAAGTAGAAGCACATTAAGCGCTAAGATATGAGCGCTGGATAAAAGAAGAGCTGACATAGGCAAATTAATGCTCTATTCACTCAAACAAAGTAGACACCTTAGACTACAATTCGGACTGGTCTCGTGAGTTTGGTTTGGAGATGCAGTTGACACAAATCCCATTCTCCGTTCTCATCGACCTACGGCGCCAGCCAGTAATTAACATGTCAAGTCTGTAGGAAGGGGCGCAAAAACACTTAGCGATCGGCGTGATTTAATATAACAGCACAGCGCGAGCATTCATTCAGCCGAAGATAATGTGAGGAAGAGCCTAATGAAAATACATCACACACCCGCAAACCGGGCACCTGATTCATCACATATACTGCAGAAATCTATCTACGTTCCTCATGAATTACTGTAAACCCCTAACCAGGCAATATCTGGCTTTACTTTGTTTATCTATATCTATTACATTGGTGCTGATATGCATTCCTAAATTTACAGTGACAGGGTTTGAAAAATAATACAGCGCTTTAGGATTACAGCTGCTACAAAAACTGGTAACCACACTTTTAGGATGCACGCGGGTAACACTTCAGTGTTTTGTAAACTCCACATTTGGTTGATCCGATACTCTAAATATTGAGCATGTAAATGTTGAAATACACATGCACCTTCCCCCCACGGACTCCCAGCCCCCACTCCCTGTATTGAGCCGGTCGTGGGTCAAACGCCACATGCGACATGTAGCTCATCGATGACTTATGGCCTCAGGATGTAGTAGCGGTTCACCAGTCGGTGTGGCTGTTGGCCTCGGCGTCATGCATCGACGCGTGAACGCGTCCGGACTGACCACGGTTTGGTGGCGTCTGCAGACAGAAAAAAACATTACCGTTGATGATAAAAACAGGACCTGCTCCTGGTCCTAATAGGTGAAATAGAAAAAATGTAATGTAATGGATAATGATCGACAATATAAAACTACTTTCTAGCTTATGATAATTTACTTTTCATGGTTGCATCGCATTTCTAATTAAGTGTTAGAGCTGCAACAATTAATGGTTAAACAGTTAAATCAAGATTTATTTGCTATAAAAAAAAAAAAAAAAATCATGGTTTTTGGTCTTTTTTTTCTTTTTGCATTGCATCAGAATTATTGCACTCTTCCATGAAAGCATAAATTCAAGAATTACTATGTCAAATCACGAATTTACATGTTTGCCTGTGTTTTCCATCTCAGCACAATGGTTTTTGTCAACATTGTCTACGTTCTTCCCAATGTATAGAGAAGATAGTGTGCACATGGTTGCCAGGTTGGGAAGCTTAAGTTAAACCACTGGGCAGAAAGATGAAAATGATTATGAAAGCCCATTTCCACCAAGTAATAGAAAGGGAAAAAGTCTAAGTTATAAATTTAAAGTCAATTATCAATAAGATGAAAAGTTTTTAAATTACAGTATGGGGGAAAATTTGTAAAAAGTTTGTTCAATACTGACCAAAAATAATGATAACAATAGTAGAAATTATGACACATAGCCAAAAATTTGGACTTGGAAAAGTTGAAATTATGACTTTTAGAGTCAAAATTATGACATACTTAGTCATAAGTAGATATAGAAAGTCAAGAGTTTACATACTAAGGTCGAAATTTACATTTACATTTTCATTTAGTCATTTAGCAGATGCACTTGTATCCAAACCGCGGACTTTACTAAATGAGGACCAACAGAGAAGCAATCAAAATCAACAAACAGAGCAATGATATAGCAAAAGTGCCTTATAACAAGTCTCAGTAGCTTAAGCTAGTAATGTAGCAAGTGTTTTTTTAAATTATTATAATAAATAAAAAGGAAAACAGGACAGAATAGAAAAAGGAACTAGAGCAAGCTAGTGTTAGAGGCCTTTTTTGATTGTTGTTAATTGTCATAATAAATAAAAAGACAACACATAATAAATAGAGTACCAAAAAAGATTAGAAGAATCGCTAGTCGTTAGTTTTTTGTAAGGCAAAACAACGCAGCTAGTATAAATTAATAGAGTGCAAGTTCTAAAAAGAGACTAAGAATAGAACTCGAATAGAGAGTACACGAATTAGAGGGTCAAATAACGATGAAAGAAGAGACGTGGTTTTTAGCCGATTTTTGAAGAATGAGAATGACAAATAAATGTTTAGGGTAACGGGGTTGTAAGAGCCAGTGGTTGGTTTGTTAGAAAACATCAACGCTTTGAATTTTATGCGAGCAGAGCGCTAGTTGACTTCTAGTACAAATGATAAACAGAGAGTTGTGACGTGTCATTCTTTTCGGCTCATTAAAATAATTTATCTTGCTGCCACGATCTGGATTAATTGTTAAAGGTTTGATAGAAGTGGCTGGATAAACCTGACCGCAAAGAGCGTCGTGCAATAGTCCAGCCTGGACAGAACAAGAGATTGAACAAGGAGTCTGTGCAGCATGGTCGGACAGAAAGGGCCCTGATTTCTGATGTGGGAATAAAGCAAATCTGGCGCAGGACTGGACAGTTTTAAGCAATAGTGGGTCTGAGGAAAGTTAGCTGATCCTCAAGCCTAACTCCAATGTTTGGCTGTTTGAAGGAGTGTATGATTAATGTGCCAAACGGGATGGTGAAAATTGTGATAGGTTTGATGGAAACCACAAGGAGTTCTGTCTTGGCAAGTTTGAGCTGAAGATGACGGTCCGTTCATTCAGCAAGAAATGTGCTGTTTAGACATGGGAGCATGCAAGCAGCTTATCGTCGGATCATCCAGATGGAATGAGCCGGTAAAAGTTAGGGTCTTCAGCATAGCCAGGTGATATGAAAAGCCTTGTTTCTGAATGACAGAACCTAGTGAGTGGTCACGTTAGACAGAGAAGAGAAGTGGTCTCCAAGAATGAAGCCCTGAGGCGACCCCAGTAGTTAGATTAAATGTATGAGGCAAACAATTACTATTTACCTCATATTTTGATCTTTTTAATCTGATACTTATGACATAGTTACGTCATAAATTTAAACCTTTTAAAGTCTGAATTTTGACTTTTAAAGATTGCAATTAGAGATTGTATGAATTTAAAAGTTGAAATGACATTACTAAGTCATATTGAGATAGAATTTTCATAGAATTTCCTAGTGTCATAAAGTCATCTTTCTTCCTCCTAATTCATGAGGTTTTGTGTCATAATTTCCAATTAGAAAGTTTATGAATTGTCACTTTCATCATTTAAACTATGACGTATCCTAGTAATTATTTTTATCTGACATGGAGGAGGAATGGGCCTCCATATGCATCAATTTAGAGAGAAAAGCACTGATCTGGCCAACCACAACCACAACAATCATGGGGGGATGTTGCTCAAATAACTTGGCTTATTTCTGGTTGCCTTTACCATCATTCCATTTGAAAAAAATCTTGAAAATCACACTCATTGTATGAAACTTATGAAACAACAGCAATAAGAAAACCCAGCACCACAAAAGCAACAGAGTAGAGCTTAGTGACACTTGCAACAGGGCCTAATCTATACATGAAAGAGAACACATGCATGTTTTTTTATATGCACTTAAAAAAAGCTCTAGTTGTAGTCTTCTATCTCCCTCATGCTGATTTCTCGGCTGGTTGTAAATACTGAGCTTTGTGTTTTTACAGCGTTGTGGAGAAATCTGAGCGCCAGTAAACACAGGTGTGGTGTTGTGTGTGCAACTACAAGGAACTAGCTGTCTTATATGAAAACAACAAAGCTGTCCCAAAGCAGAACACAGAAATAACATAACAAACCCAAATGTATCACATTATGCCCCTTAAATCTAAAATTACAAGCAGCCCCAGTTCCGGGGAGGAAAAACTCTCATTCTCGAATCGAAACATTTCATTTGCATTACTGATTTGGTTGTTTGTCTCAATCCCTTGTCTCTTTAGCAATATACGCCACTTCAGCCTGGAAAAGTGTTTAAGTGGAATACGTTTTTTTTTTTTTTGGTGATTATCGGAGTGTTACGGTGAGAGAAACTCTCCCACGGGAGGAAGCTTAATTGGACACTGTCAATTTAATATGACACCTTCTAATCTAAGGAATGATTGCTTCTCCAAATGTATTTAATCACTAGACAATGTTTCGTTTTTTTTTCTGCATGGGCGCGCAGTGGGGGCATATTATAAAGAAGAGCAGAGTAATAAAAGAAAACACAAGAAAGCTTTGAGACACATAAACATGATGATTAAAAAAAAAGTATTCAAGATATTAAAACACGATCATAAACAAAACGCATGTAAAATGTCAGAATCATAATTTAATTCCAAAAGTACTAAATAAAAAAATAAATTATAATTTTGCACCACTATTTCATACTTTAACTTATATTGTATTATTTTTTAAGTTTCAATCCTCATTAGTTACACTAAAATAAATTTAATCAGTACTCATTTTTAATGCAGTAATAACGTAAATATTGTACACATTATTTAGCATGCGTCGTACTTAATTATTAATTAATAATTTTTATAAGTATTAATTGTAGATTTCCAGTTTTCATTAACAAGTTTTAGTCAAACTATATATAGGGATATATAGATATAGATATATATATATATACAGATATACAGTTATAATCGTTTTGTCATGTTAGTATGTGTAGGTCGTTATATCTTTTTAGTTGATTTTAGTTTTGTATTATTTTTTTTATATATAAATTATGCTTTTCTTAGTATTTTACTAGTTGTAGTAAGACATTTTACAAATTTTACTATGTGGGTGTATCGCTAAGTTGTTTTTTTCATCCAGTTAAAACTGCAAATAAAAAATAGAAAATAAAAGTAAATTAAAATGCGCTGAAAATATGCTAATTATATTTTACAATTCTAGTGCATTCATTTCCTGTAATAAAAAATGTTTGAATAGTTCGTGCTTTACTAGCTTCAATGTTAATTTGAGGTTTAACTAGTAATAACCTTTAGAAAAATATGTAGCCACGACTATGCATGGATATAAAATACTTCAATTTTTCACCTTTAATTCATTTTTTTTTGACTTTCGGAAAATGAGCATTTGGGGCGGGACCAATATCTTTTGCTTCATATTTTAATGCTATAAATAATGGCAATTGCTCGTTGACTCGGGCCATGTTATGAGCGGGGGATTCATTCCAGATAATGATCCTGCCAGCGGCTCTGAGGATCTTATTTTACGAGAGACGCGTGAGGTCAGCAATAGTGTGTTGCGACGAGATCAAATGTGGTATTTATCGCTCGTCCTCCCGCCTCCAGCTTAAATCCCTGCAGCGTCTGGATACATCCAGATGGAAGAGGCGCTAGGTAGAGCTATTTATGATCTGAAGCAGGTTAGGGCTCATCTCACCTGTTTGCTTCTGATGTCTGAGAAAGAAACAGTTTGAGTCTGTTGAGTATCCAGCCTGTAGTAATGGCACATTTCTCTCATCTGAGTGCCAAGAGATTGGGTTTTCAGAACGACACAGCACACTGGAATGCATCGAGCGAAAGCTTACGATCAAAAGCCGGTTCTTAAGTTCACAGGCGCCGTTTCTGGAGTCACCCTCCGTTGACTTCACACACAGTATTGAAACATATTTATATACTGTTATAGGATTGCATTAATATAGACACTTTATGTTAGGACAATTACTCAAGTATTCATCTTGTTGTTAATAAAAGCACATATTTAATGCCTTTATCTGCAGACCTCTTTTAGATCCCTTAAAACAAACTTAACAATTAGATTAAAACTATTAATAAGCAGCAAATTAGGAGTTGAGTCTAAAGTTGTAGTTATACTGGGAGAATTAGTAATATTATATTAGATTTTTATGAGTATAACTTATTATATTTTCATTAGTTGTTTAGTAAATTTATATGCTTTGTGCGATTTTTTTATTTTTGTTTTTTGTTTGTATATTTATTTGTGTGTATATATATATACATATATATATATATATATATATATATATATATATATATATATATATATATATATATATATATATATATATATAGCTTGAATTTATTTTTGTTTTAGTAATTTTACTACTTCATCAAACTTATTTCCGTTATTCAGCATTGAAACTAAAAACAGGGTTTTTTTATTATGAAATTTTATGTCTTTCATCTAACATAAATTCATAATATTATTATATTATTATCGTGTTAGGACCCTTGCTGTCTACGGGAGGGTCAGAGATCTCTCGGATTTCATCAAAAATATCTTCATTATTTATTTATTTATTTATTTTAGTGGTTGTTTTAACTGTAAACCTTATTTTTGCACTGAAATAGGATTGCACATAATTTTGTTGTACTTTATGTAAAAAGACAATAAAGATTCTGATTCTGATTCTAATTTGTGTTCCGAAGATGAACAAAGATCTTATGGGTTTGGAACAACATGAGGGTGAGTAATTAATTAATGACAGCATTTTCATTTTTGGGTGAAATATCCCTTTAAGAACTAAAATGACAAAAAAATAAAAAGTAAATAAAAAGTAAATAGAAATATTAATTAAAACAACAACAAAATACAAAATTACTTAAAACTAAAATTAGAAAATATAAAAACAAAATACTAATTATTCAAATTATTTAAGTACTAAAATTAAATTACTAAATTTCTAGTATTAAAATCCTAAAATTAAATGAAAAAATATATATATAGAAAATCACATAAAAACAACAAAATGACTCAAATTTAAACTAAAATAAAAATATAAATAATGAATAAATACTGTAATGGTATAAATGATACTAAAATAACTTTAGTATGTAGTTGAAAGCCTTTTAAAGAGCTGACTGTATGATGGAGTGATGCTGTTCAGTGTTATTCTGACCGGAGCGGCTGTAGGACTCGTGGCAGGTGTGAGTGATTTCAGCGGCCAGGTCCAGGTAATGCTGCCTCTGTTCCGTCGGCCCGTCGTCAGCGCCGATGCCGATCATCCCGCCGGAGAAACAGGCCAGATGCCCCATCTTATGGTCCAGGATTCCTCCTCGCCACTCGGCCACATACGTCAGTCCACCCGGAGACTTCTGCACCAGGTTCGTCTCGATGGCCTGCAAACACAAACACAGCGAGATCGGTCTGCTAAATACAACACGGCTGGGATAGACTGACTGCAAAAAACCTGCTTTAGGATTTGCTTTGAAATTGCTAGTAAATTTCACAAATAATTGCAATGAAACTGCAAGTAACACACTGAATTAAACATGAAATTCTGAATTAAAGACTATGTCTTAAAACATACTTCAAAAACCCACTTACTATCTAAACAGCAACACCCTCCAATAAACATGATTTATATACTGTTATAGTTGTTATTAATATTTTAAATGAGCTTTTATTATTATATTTTCAACTTAGTGTTACTAATTTATAAAAATATGCAATTTTTATTAGCTTCCATATTTCTATTAATTTGAGAACTTACTGTAGTTCTAATTTTCATTGTTTTTTAAAAGTTTTTAGTTTAATAAATGATATTTTATTCCAGCTTCAATTAATGGAAATCATTTTTAAGTTTTAATAAAATGCTAATTTTGAAGTAGAAAGACTGAAATATTATAAAACTTTGCTTTGCTTCTTGTTTTACTTAAATAATATTTTTTCAAAGTCAAATCACTAACTAAACAGCTAACATGATTTACATATTGTTTTAGTATTTGCTCATTTTTAAATGAGCTTTTATGATTACATTTTCAGTTTAGTTTAGGCTTTAGTTAAAGTTTTTGCCAATTTTTCATATTTCTATATAGCTCAAATTTATTTCACCTTAAGTCATTTTAGTACTTCAACTTATTTATTTTAGTTTGTTGCCCAGGCAACATTTAAGTTTTTCATCTAATATTTATCTTATTCTAGCTTCAATTAACAAAAATAATTTTTTTTAAAATATATACAACTTTTGAAGAAGAAATGCAGAAATATTTTTGTTTCTTTTATTAAATGCTATTATAAATACTATTAATAATACTATTTTCTTTTAAACAGTAAAACAAAACTTTTGAAGAAGAAATGCAGAAATAGTATTTTCTTTTATTAAATACTATTATAAATACTATTAATAATAGTATTTTCTTTTAAACATTTTTTAAGACAAAGTCATCTTTTTTGTAAGAGTCAATTCACTTACTAACAAAACTGAAACACCCTTCATTTAACATGATTTATATACTATTTATTACAATTTTAAATAAGGTTTTATTTGTATTTTTCAATCTAGCTTAATTTCTAGTAATTTTATTATTTTTTATACTTCTATAAAGCTTTATTTGTTAGTTAAATTTTAGTAATTTTAGTACGTTAACTCTACAACTGTAATTTATTTTTCATGTAATATTTGTATTTTATCTCAAATTTACATCAATTAATTAATACTTTTTAATAGGTTTTTTTAAAAACAGAAATTTTGAGGTACAAAGACTGACAGTATTTTTTATTTATTTATTTATTTTTTACAAAGCATACCTTTTGTTTTATCTTCAACTTCAAAAAAAAAAAGGAAAAAAGTCTTTAACAGTGTAGCAGTGAATTCCAGCTCTTTCTGAAAGCATATTTGAGTGATGGAGCCTGAGATGCTGAAGATAATGCAGCTATTAATCGCGGCCGCATGCGGTTCCTATGAAGCACAGAAGGCTGGATGTGTTTTGTGTGAGAGTGAAGAAACATCCGCTCGCTTTGTAAAGTGCTTTGAAATAAAGGAGACGCTGGATTTCAATAAAGTATATATGAAGGAAGGTGTGTGTATGTTGCTGTAGGAGGTGACGTTTATGCATGAAATGTTTTATGTATAATATAAGACCGTATGCAGCGTGGAGAATTGAAGTCAAGCCTCATTGAGATTCTATCGGGACTTTGAGACTCGAAGGTGTATAAATCTGACAAAGACTGTATGAGAAAACATCTCAGAGTCAGAGTCTCTTCCTCTGTGTTTTTATGGTTTCACCTCTTTAGAGAAGCAGAAAACAGCGTAAACCATCACGGACGATCAATAGCGAGTGACTCATCGTTTGGTTTTGTTCTGCGAGTCCCACACAAAACTCGTTCAGATGCTTTTTTTTTTCGTGCATCACAGGTTTCTGCATTTTTGCATCATCAGATGTAAACAACCCACTTCAAGTCAACGTGAAATCAAAATCAGAGCATGACTATTGAGACAAACATCAAATATTATATCAGATGCAAACATTTCACATCAACTTTTCCACCAATAAAACCTCTCAAACTAATCAAAAGCATTGCACAAAGCACTGGATATTTGATAACATGTTTGATAGTTTAACATCAGGCGGATGAAATTGGCCTCTCCTGATTATAAATGTAATTAATATCTTGGCAGACCTCATTCTTCAAGGGAAACATTATGTAATGAAAAAATATAATATGCTAATTAAGTGAGAATGTGTTGGCTCTGTTATATTTCTCCTCTCAGATCATTATGAGGTGAAACTAATCTTAAACTTATCTAATCAAGCTTAAATTAAAGCATGCAATCTGTTTTACACACTTACCTTCTGTGCAGTCGCTCATTTCTACTTCTTTATTTTTACTGAACATACAGAAGACTAGAAATAGCATGTGAGTTGTATGAGTGCTGTGTGTGTACCTCCATGGCGCTGTAGTACATCTTCTTGGCCTCCTGATCCGTCTTGTCTGACATCAGGTAGGATTTGATCAGGTACTCGTAGAAACTGTCCCCAAGACCTCCGATAGACACGTGATCTGAGAAAAGCAGAGCAAAACAAAGTCTGAATCACACAAACCAGGTAAACCACAAGAAAACATGCGCAGGATGTATCTGACTTCAAAAATCATGATAAAACATAAATGAAGAATATGAAGCCTCATTTTAAAAGCAATAAGAATTTAACAGAAATAAGTCTACACAGAGGAAAAAAAAATATACAGATAAAACATTTGTGATGATCAAAAACACACACACTTATATTAAAATACGTCAATTAAAATAAATCGGAATAAATATTAAAATAATATTTTAATATTTAGAGAGCTTCACATTTATTAATAGTTAAAATATTTTTTAATTATGTAATTATAAGAAATCTTATAATTTCTGTATAAAATACATAAGTGTATAAAATAGAAATATGAAAGTGAAAGTCGTGACATTTGTCAAGTATGGTAACCCATACTCGAAATTGGTGCTCTGCATTTAACCCATCGAAGTGCACACACACAGCAGTGAGAAGTGAACACACCGCGGAACACACACCCGGAGCAGTGGGCAGCTATATATCCAGCACCCGGGAGCAACTGGGGGGTTCAGTGCCTTGCTCAAGGGCACTTCAGCGTGGGTATTGAGGGTGGAAGAGAAGCGCTGTTCATTCACTCCCTCCACCTACAACTCCTGCCAGCACCGAGACTCCAACCCGCGACCTTAGGTGTTACAAGTCCAAATCTCTAACCATATTATTTATACTACTTCATATTTTTGTTGTATAATGATTAATAATTTTAATTATAATAAATCACACATACGCACACACACAAATATATATATACAGTACAGACCAAAAGTTTGGAAACATTACTATTTTTAATGTTTTTGAAAGAAGTCTCTTCTGCTCATCAAAGCCTGCATTTATTTGATCAAAAATACAGAAAAAAACAGTAATATTGTCAATATTATTACAACTTAAAATAATAGTTTTCTATTTGAATATACTTAAAAAAAAAATAATAATAATTATTCCTGTGATGCAAAGCTGAATTTTCAGCATCATTACTCCAGCCTTCAGTGTCACATGTAACATCCAGTCTATCACATGATCATTTAGAAATCATTCTAATATTCTGATTTATTATGAGTGTTGGAAACAGTTCTGCTGTCTAATATATTTGATGAATAAAAGGTTAAAAAGAACTGCATTTATTCAAAATAAAAAAAAAATTCTAATAATATATATTCTAATAATATATTTTTCTTTACTATCACTTTTTATCAATTTAACACATCCTTGCTGAATAAAAGTATTAATTTTATTTTAAAAAAAGAAAAAAAAAAAATTACTGATACAAATTACTGACCAGTAGTGTATATTGTTATTACAAAATATTTATATTTTAAAAAACATAGCTTCTTCTTTTTTTTACTTTTATTTACATCAAAGTATCCTAAAAAAGTATCATATGTTCTGAAAAATATTAAGCAGCAGAACTGTTTCCAACTTTGATAATGAATCATCATATTAGAATGATTTCCTAAAGGATCATGTGATAATGATCCTAAAAATTCAGCTTTGCATCACAGAAATAAATGATATTTTAAAGTATAATAAATTTAAAAACAATTATTTTAAATTGTAATAATATATCACAATATTGGCATTTTTTTCTGTATTTTTGATCAAATAAATGCAGGAAACTTGAGCAGATGAAACTCTTTCAAAAACATTAAAAAATAATAATGTTTCAAACTTTTGGTCTGTACTGTTTTTGTTTTTTTATGTTTTTTTTTTTTTATATTTATATATTATTGTAAATTTATTTTTTTTATTTGATTATAATAAATCATATAGAAATAACATGTAGAAATTATTATATATATATATATATATATAGAGAGAGAGAGAGAGAGAGAGAGAGAGAGCTTCAAATTTATTAATAGTACAAAATATTTCATAGAAATATACAAATACTTCTATCTATCATCTATATATATATATATATATATATATATATATATATATATATATATATATATATATTATATTTTTAAATATAATTGTGCATTTCCATCCAAATTTTTGTTTTTGAGGTTAAATATCAGCAGGTTTCATGCAATTCATTCTGTTGATTCTTGGGATCATAAGCGAATGCTTTCTATTAATATGCACTCCCTTCATTGTGCTGGGCTCACGGATGATCCGGGTTCTGTAATCGGAGTCAACAAGCACAATGGCAGGAATGTCGGGATCCGCCCTGCGCTCTATTGACATGTAAATCAGAACGCTCATCACTATCACTGACGCTCATTAGCTCATTAGCACTGCAGTCGCAGATTACATTCAGCCCGCTCAAGAAAAAACACCTTCTCCTGTTTTTCAGGTGAATCTGAAAGATTCAATTTCCAGAAAGGTAATGGGATTTATTATCATTTTAATAACTCTTGGCTGTGGGCTCATGTCCCTGCTCGGCTCAATCCGTGTCATGTGTTCCAGAATAATTGCACTGTGAAACTCAAAGACGCCACAGAGAGAAAAATCCAGAACAAATAATAACACAAATAAATGTCTACAGCAGCAGTCTAAAGTCTGGACATCCTCCAGTGAATTTATGCTCTTCACGAACTTAATTCGATTTCAGTCTGCTTAAAATATAGAAAGCAGCTTTGCAGACAATCACAAATTGAACCTGTGAGACACAACAAAATAATACATCTGTACAAGTCTGAAGATGTGGTTTTTTTCACTGACATTAATTTTGTTCTGCAAACTTTATGAGGATGGCATTTAAACCCAAAATATTGTTTCAGACCTTCACATGGTTTAAGCTCTGGGTGCGCATAAAAAATCAGCTTTCCCTTTTCCCAACATATTAGGAAGAGACGCTGTTAGCTAAATTATATAATCTCTTCACACGATGCATATTTATTTATTAGGCCATATTTGTATATTATCATAATTCACACCAAATGTGCATGTATCTGGTGCCTTACTATTTTGCATGAATAAAAAAGCCTATTTTTTGAGTTAAGATATTTTTGCATTGCATGTTGGTATGTCTTGCTACATCGTCCTGTTTTAACAAGAAATGCATCAACAAACTGCACTAATAAAGCTAATATATCTGGCACACACTTGATTATTTTTTATAGTACAAAAATATATTTATAATTATATTAAATATATTTAGAATTTAATAATAGCACTTCATATTTATTTATAGTAAAATATTTAAATAAAATACATATACAATTATATAATCACACACACACAATTTAATTATTTTAATATAATATTTTAATATTTATAGTACAAAGCATGTTTAATTTTAGAATTACATTATAATAAATCTCAGCATAAAATAGAAATATGATCATATTTATTAAAAGTAATACTACATATGTGTGTGTAGTATAAAATAGTATTATTATAATTATATTAATCACATACTAATTGTCATTATTATTACAATAGCTATTTTGATATTTATTCACAGTATTATATAATATTTCATAATTATATAATAAGTAATTTTAATCATAATAAATCTTATAAATATGTTTTTATTTTATGCTGAGATAATTAATTAGATAAATTAAAATATAAATATAATACTTATTTATAGTAAAATATTTATATAATTACATAATTATAATGAATATTACATAGTATAAAATATTATTGTAAATATTATGTAAATGTTATTATTGTAATTATTGTATATATATATATTATTGTAATAACTATTGTGACATTTATGTATTGTACTTCATAATATTTTATAATCATATAACAATTAATATTTTTTATTATAATAAATCTGTAAATAACATCTAATAACCCCAGTCTCCTTCCATTCCACACACACACACACACACACACACACACACACACACACACACACACACACACACACACACACATATATATATATAAGTAATGTAGTTGCTGCTGGAATCAAATGATTTTAATTTCTTGTATTTCTACACACACATGACGTTTGTTGTATAAAAGTTTCTGCTAAATGAAGAAATGTGTTACAGCTACTCACGCTGTGTACCCAGTTGCGCGCTGACGGGACTCAGGAAGTTGGGATACAGACCGTGAGGCTTCTCGATTTTGTTGTTCAGCAGCTTTCCGGATGTTCATCACCTAAAGAAAACACAAAATCATATGGGGTTCATTCACGAGCAACCGCTGATCCCTGTGACCCTCAGGGCCTTCAGCGTGAATCATCAGCACGCAGAAGGACTCTCAAGCCTTCTCTGTGAACAGGGGGTTGTCCCGGAGAGCTGGGCACAGTGGAAGGAATTCCCAGGTGCAGCGTGCCGGAACTCTGCCAGGATGCTGCTGCCAGCCGATGGCCCAGCCCCAACTCCAGCTGGTGAGCCCTCCTTCATAGCTAACAGAGAGCAGAGCCGCCTCGTGAACACAGAGCAGACCAGACGGGAAGGAAAACACGCTTTAACGACACAGTGCTGCTTAAAAGCCTTCGCGCCCATATCCCACACGAGAGACTCACACTAGCTGTGCCATCCATAATGATGCCATTAAAGATTCTAGTGAAGAACAACAATACAAATACAGGCTTAGAAATAGAATAAATGTATTGCACCTGGGAGCATCTCGGGTGATTTTTTCCCAAAATCCAAAGCATTCTTCTACTCATAAAGGTTTTGACCACCAAAAGATGCATTTTCTACACTTTATCTTCATGACAAAAAACAACTAAAAAAATAACATGCATTTATTTTTATTTTAAGGTGTTAAATACGCAGTTGAGATTAAGTGAAAACTATATTTTTAATCAGTCATTTTGTCATATCTTTTAAAACAAACCGCAAAACTGCAACAAGATATTGGGATTTGGTAATGGAAAATATTTTTTGGAATGGAATGAATTAATTTTATTTTATTTTCCCATTGATTCTTTGTTGATATTTAGTCATATTGTAAAACAAGACAAAAATATTGATTAAAATATTTTTATAGTGCATTTGTCTGTTTCAGTGTTATTGTAGATACTGTTATAGTTTTTATTCATATTTTAAATCAGTTTTTATTTTTGCTTTTTAAAAATAGAAAAATTTAATTCTGTAATTTTGTTGTGTTTATATATATTATATATTTACACACACACACACACACACACACACACACACACACACACACACACACACACTGTTTTTATGAATTTTAACTCGTTTTAGTTAGTTATTTTAGTACATTGAGTTATATATATATATATATATATATATATATATATATATATATATATATATATATATATATAAACTGAGAAGTTTTGCTTTCTTGTGCAAATTGATTCTTTAAATGTTTAGATATTTTTACTTGAAAATAACATGAAATTAGAAATAATTTATGTTGTGCATTTTGTCCGTATGCACCAAAATATAGTGAAACTTTTGCTTTTCCATGCAAATAGATCTTTTAAAAGAAAGTTCATGTATTTTTACTGGGAAGAAAAAATAGACAAAAATTTCAAATTATAAATGATTTTTTTGAAGTGTATTTGTATGCAATAAATTATACTGAGGTTTATGCACTGAGTAAGTTTTGTTTCTTGTGCAAATTGATCTTTTAAGGAGGTTTGTATATTTTTACAAAAAAAAATGCTTTAGTGTTTTTGTCGATATGCAATAAAATATACTGAGGCTTATGGCTACAATAACATAGTGTTTGCAGGACTCCATGCAAATTGATTTTTTAAAGATTTATTTATTTATATATTTTTACTGGAAAATATTGCTTTTTAGTCATTATACAACAAAATATAGCGGGTTAGGTTTACTTACACAACCACACATTTTCATCTTGTGCAAATTTACTTTTAAGGAGTTTTTAGATATTCTTTACTGACGGGATAAATAAATAAAAAAATCATTATATTTGCTAGTGTATTTGTCACGCTGTATATATGCAATAAAATATACCCTACGAGGCTTGAGCTACCAAATTTTGCTTTTCTGAATCTCACACAAACTGATCTTTTGACAATGTTTAGCTTACTGGAAAACAAGACAAAAATACTGATTTAAACTGATTTTTGTAGTGTTATGGTCTGTGTGCAACTATGTAAATATCTGAAGAGCAGTTTGAACAGCACATCCAGAGCCTTTTATTCTTTGTTTTGATTAAATGGCATTAAAATTTGATCGGTTGTTCAGGAAACAGAGAGATGCTTCTGCTTGTGATTTTACGCTTGCAGGTCTCACCCCTATCGAATGGGAAAAAACTGAGAAAGAGAGAAACAAGAGAGAGAGACAGAGATGCTGAATGAACTCTGAAATGAACCGCTCTAGATTTTGGGCTTTCGCTCCTCCCTGCAGGATTGCTTCGTGAAAACTGTGGAACTAATTCACAAGATTATTTGTGTCTGCTTCTTTTGTGAGAGCGAGACACACACAATACCGCTTCCCCTTCTGAAGCCAACGATCAATAGCACTGACGTCTCGGGAGGAAGAGGAAAAGCAGAAAAACCAACCAAAACCCGACCCCCCCGCCACAAAACAACTAGAGTTTGTTAAACAAAAAGGCAGAAAGAGTTCACTAGTGGGGAGAAAATGACTTAAAGCCCATTTAATTTAAACAGAAGACCATAATTGCCTATTTACTTTTGTTTGCCTTTGAAATTATGCAGCTGATGACCAATAATAATATATAACTGTAAGATTTTTAATACTTATTATTAATAAGATAGTACTATTATTAAACTATACTAATGTTAAATAGTTCTATACTATTGTGTACTATATAAAGATAAATCACTTGGGGTGCCAATATATTAAGATAGAATATGCGTAGTAAAAATGGAGATCACTGATCAACATTGAATATAATCTCAATGTTTCCGGCGCAGATAGTAAATGATTTTCTGAAGTCATGTGACCTGAGACTGGGGTCATGATGCGAAAGTCAGCTGCGCATCACAGAATAAATTACATTTGACCATATATTCAATTAAAACAGGTATTTTAGAATCATAATTATATTTCCATTTTGTTTTACTAGTTTTTATTGTGTATTTTATCAAATAAATCAGCCTTGGTAAGCAGAAGAGCATGCTCTCTTTCAAAAGAAAGACACTGACAAGCAGGTGGGTAAACGCCATAATAAGAGCTGCGAATGCAGTAGCTATGTTTCCATCCACCTTTTTTATGCACATTCTTCAAAAAAACGCTGGATGGAACGCCAAGATGCGCATAGATTCTGAAAATGCGATAAAAAAATGTAATTGAGTAGGATAAACTTTTTATCCGATAATAAAAAAATGTGCATAAACTACAACAGAAACACATTTACTGAAAAATTTCCACCATGCACATTGAAAAAGTCATGTGACTGAAAAAGCTATGAGATGGGATAACTCGACTAACCAGCGGACCGATCTCGTTCACAGCATCTATATGTTGTTTCTGCCTGAGCAAAGTCTGTCATCAAAGTATTTCTGTATAATTACTGTCTTACATGACTGCGTTCCCCAACAGTAGGCATCCACCTCTACAAGCAATGACTCCATTTATCATGTTACGTCTGCTCTCTCTGAAGCGCAAGTCATTTATTACATATGAAAATTATTATATTCAGTGGCTTCTCCTAGTTTTCTAAGAGATATTTAGTGCCAAGTTATCAGGAAGTGATGATTTTGTTCTCTTTGACTCGTTGGATGGAAACGGTGCTTTATTCGCAAATGTTTTATGTGATATTCCAGTTTTGCACATAAGTTAAATTTGCATCTTTGGATGGAAACATAGCTAGTGAGGTGAGTTCGGTCTGTGTCATCATGACTAACCTGAGCGCTCTTTCTCCCAGCCCATCTGCGGGACCTGTTACTCATCTAACTGGAATTAGTGTGAGAATCAGTTAATTAAATTTGCCTGCAGCTGTCAGAGCCGTGCACGGTGGGCGAATGGAAGCCAGGTGGGCGGCAGGAGTGCCAGAAAGCGTCTCTTTCTCTCAGAAAGCCTATTATTTGAGACACATGGCATTGTGAATGGACGGTCGAAGCTGGCGTCATATGCTCACCTGCCCAGGTTAATGACTCCTCTGGGAATGCCGGTGGGCGTGTTGAAGGCGGTAACAACTTCTCGCCCAGCTCCACCACCTTTGCTTAAATATCTGCCAAAAAAAACAAACCAGAAGAGTAAACGGTTAACAACTAGGATACACATCTATGAAGCTGTTTCCTCACATGCACACACTTCCTCAACTCTCTTGCATGTACAGAGCCCATATTTCTATCACTTTGCTGCATTTTTCCTCCCATGCAATCCATCAAAAACAGTCAGATACATGAGTTCAATGCAGCAACTTGATAAAAATTCTTCATTTGTATTATGATTCACTGATGCTTTTTGAAAGAAATTACAATTTTTATTAGGCAAGGATGCTTTAAATTGATCAAAAGTGACAGTAAAGACATTTACTGTATAATGTTGCACAAGATTTCTATTTCAAATAACTGCTCTTTTGAAATTTCTATTCAACAAAGAACCCTAAAAAATTAAATGTATCAGGGTTTCCACAAAAAATATTGGGCTGTTTACAACATCGATAATAATCAGAAATGTTTCTTGAGCAGCAGCATATTAGAATGATTTCTGAAGATCATGTGACACTGTAGATCTGAGTAATTGATGCTGGAAAATACAGCTTTGATCACAGGAAAAAAAAATATATTTTACAATTTATTGACACAGAAAACGTTTGTTTTGAAATGTAGAATAAAACCTCACAATTTTACTGATATTTTTTGCTTAAATAATTGCAGCTTTGTTGAGCACAGAAAGACTTTGCTCAACACAAACTTGTATTGCAAGTATGCCAAAAAAGATAAATAAAAAAAATGCAATGATAAACATTTCAAATACATTAGAGAGTCCAGTTATCAGAATAATCAGCATTAATAAAAAATTTGTATATATTTGTATTTTTGTTGAAAAAAAGATGTATATAAACATTTGTACAAAGTTGCATTTTAGTTGCAAAAATATGTCTGAGGTGCAGAAAACTCGCAGACTAGAGCTTACTGTCCTTGTTATATTTCAAGTGCAACAGCAATATTTCTCAAATACACCCCAAAATGGACTCTTCAAACATCTTGAACCCAAACAACCCAGTTATCACTTTTTCAAAACTGATTTAAACTTAACGTTGTGCAGCAGAATGTGCAGAAAACCGAAAGTGCAGAACACTGAGATCTCAAGACGTGTTTTTAACACTCATGACGGCAATAACACAAAGACGGCTGAAAATACGGCCGGTGACAGAGATATTTCTCTCCAAGCTCTTTTAGTGCTGCTTGCTAAGGCAAACATCACTATTATTGCTTCGATTTAGGTTGGGAGGATTTGAACAAACCTATAAACCTCCAGTATTAAACTTCAGATTGTAACTCGTCCCATATCAGACTTGTGATTTTCACCTGGTGGGAGATAAAACGGGTGTAAACAAAAAAAAAATCCCATACAGTTGTACTGAAGATCAAAATAAAACCACATAGCAACCATTCAGAACACCTTAGCAACAAGGTAGCAGCTTATTACGGTACAAGAAACACTGATGTTTGGCACCAAAATAAATCATATTTATCTGAGTTGTGAATGAGTTTTGCAGTACTAGTACTTAATTATGATGCAATAAAATGGACTCAAGCATAACAATGGACAGAAAATGTCTTCCCACTGAGTCATGTGAAAGAAAACAATGTGATAGTATATGATTCCACAAAAAACTCAAAAAGATTGAGTCTGACTACTGAACCAGAATGATTCTTATGAGTCAGTTCTGTTAATGAATATTTCAAGGAGCTTTGATTCAATCAGAAGAATCATTTACTGAACTGAATCAATTTAGAATTAATCAACATCAATGAACTGCACTGAAGTTATCATTATTTTCAGTGAAGCAAGTTTGCATCAGTCACAAAAAACTGTCTTCTATAGCTTTGTGTTTTTAAAGATGAACATTTGCTGATATTCAACAGCATGACTTGCAATTTTGCACAGTTTTATAGACACAATATTGGCAGTTACTTTTTTTTTTTTTTTCTCTGAAACAAAAATAGTTTAAAATAGAAATGTTGTTCATCCTACGAAAGCAACATACAGCATAGTAGGTGGTGTTTGGGTTTCTGAACGAATCCACAAAACGGTTAAGGAAATGATTCAATGACTCAGTCATACAGACTTGATTTTGTTCCTGACTGAATCAGCATGATCGGAATCAGGTGGAATGAATGAATTGCTGCTAACTACTTCAAATGTAACTAATGTAACTGAAAGAAATGAAAGAAATAAAAAGTATAAAGTATATATGCTATGGCACCCACTTTAGGGTTATGTACTAATTAACTTAAAACACTAAATGTTAGAATTAACAGAAATAACAAAAATGTAAAAAATAAAATAATACAATATCATAATTATTAGCTCACAGCTATTGACACATGCAAAATTTCTATTTTTCTTAATTTCAAGTACTGAAATAACTAAAATGAAACTAAACTACTAGAGAAAGAATAATCAAAATTATACAGACATTAAAAAAAACAGAGCACATACACACACACATAAACTATAACAAACAAAGTAAAAACAGAAAAGTAAAAACACACACAGAGTATGAAGTAGGTGGTGCTGTTTCAGAATGAATCACGAATCAGTTAAGGAAATGATTCAATGACTCAACGTGAGAAATTTTGCACTTGCAACTAGCTGAAATAAAATAAGCTTTATCTATACTTATTGTATATATATATATATATATATATATATATATATATATATATATATATATATACACACACATATATATATATATACACACATGCATATATATACACACACTACATATATATACACACATACATATATATATATATATATATAATATATATATATATATATATGTTATACTATATATATATATATATATATATATATACAGTACAGGTCCAAAAGTTTGGAAACATTACTATTTTTAATGTTTTGAAAGAATTTCTTCTGCTCCTCAAGCCTGCATTTATTTGATCCATATACAGAAAAAACAGTAATATTGTTATAGTATTTCATTTAAAATAATTGTTTTTAAATTTATCGACTTTAAAGTATCATTTATTAATCGGTGATGCAAAGCGTGAAGCTTTTAGTATCATTCCCACATGATCCGTTAAGAATCATCTAATAATGATTATTCAGTATCAAGCTTGGAAACCAGTTCTGCTGCTTAATATTTTTTTAGACACATGTGATACCTTTTTTAGGTACTTTGATGAATAAAAAAAACAAAAAAAAAAACAACATAAAAAAGACGCTACGGTTGTTTTAATATAGATAGGTGTGTAATAACACTATACACTATCGGTCAGGTAATTTGGGGTCAGTACTTTTGTTTTCTTGCTTTCTGTTGCTTTAAAAAAATCAATACTGTTTATTTCAGCAAGGATGTGTGTTTAAACTTGATAACAAGTAGATAGTAAAGAAATATATTTATTAGAATATATATTATTAGAATTTTTTTATTTATTTTTGAATAAATGCTTTCTTGTTTTAACCTTTATATTTCAATCAAATATATTAGACAGCATGAACTGTGTCCAACCAGATACCCCCCCCCCACCCGATCAAATATTAGAATGATTTCTAAAATGCTCATGTTGATAGACTGGATGTTACATGCTGATCATCTCCGGTGGACGGCTAGAGAGATGTCCGCGTGTTGACGTCCCCACCACCAAATGTAGCTCGCTTTGCAGCACAGGAATAAGTATTTTTTTTGTTAAAGTAGAGTCACCATAGAAACATTATTTTAGTTGTAATAATAGTCACAATAGTACTGTTTTTTCTGTAGTTTTTTGATCAAATAATGCAGGCTGAGGATCAAAAACTTCTTTCAAAAACTTAAAAAATAGTATGTTTCACACTTTTAGACCTGTACTGTATAGATATATTTATAATGATATAGTATATATATATAGCTATATATGTAATAGACAAACTAATTATATAATTGTAAGACCATCATGTGATTTGAATTTATACTGGTGTAATGTATCATTGTGTATATATATATGATATATATATATATATACAGTATATATATATATACTATATATATATCTATATATATATATATATATAGTATATATACACACACACACACTCACACAATACACACCATATGGAGAGAAACATGATGCATACAGTATATACCAATTTATGATACATACACACCTACATTAGTGTTTTTGTCTGGCTCATCCTAAAAACCAATCTGAGTTTGTGGTTGGCCACTGAGTGCAGAGTTCTTGTCACCAGCAGAAAGGCCTAACGCCAGCCTCTCTTCAGAAGCACTGGCTCCTGCTTAATGCACTGCAGGCAGCCGAAATGAGGGCTGAGATGAGAAGGACAGGAGAAGAGCAACCTGATTGGCCCCCTGCACTCGTGTCAGAGAGATCACTAATGACCCATAGCTGGATACACCGACTCCATCAGAATCACATCTGTGAGGCTTCCACCTGCCAGAGTATAAACACACACTAACATATTAAAGGAATAGTGCAACTTGTGGAATGATAATACTTCTGTCAATATTTACATCTGCCCTCATGTCGCTCCAAATGCATGCATTTCTTTCTTCCATGAAGCACAAAATAACTTTTATAAAATAAAGTGGAAATGAAATGGATGCTTTAAAGCTGCGAAATTATAATACAGCATCATAAAAGTATGATGATGTAGGCATATAACTTATGAAATTCCCTGAAAAAAAAAAAAAACTGATGTAGGATTTACTTTGAAACTATTTTCGCACAGAAGTTACTAATAAATTTCACAATTAAAGACAAAGAAATGTCAACTAACAGAGTTAAATGTGAAATTTTAGTAAAAGATGACGTAAAAGTATTCTCTTGTAAAAAATACTGTAATATACATGCACTGGCAACTTAGGCTTTATTTACAACTTAATTTTTTTTATATAAAATTCACTCAAAATATTAAATATTGCATAAAAAAAAAAACATAGAAATATATAGTAGATTAAATTTCACTGTCAAACAAAACGAGGAGCACCAGAGGATTGAAATCTTCTAAAGCCTTCAGATTCAAAGTGAACCTTTATTTTTATAGCTGAAATTTCAATCTGTTCCTTACATAAAGTCACTATATGCATTCAGAAGACTTGAAATATAATGCATTCATCATATGGACTACTTCCATGGTGTATTTATGGTGCATTTTTGTGATTTTTGGACAAAAAAACTGTCATGGTGATAAGTAATAATAAACAGACAAATTGGATTCTCAAGTGAACTGTTCCTATATAAGTCCATGGATCTGCTTCCGATCCTGATTGTGGGGGCAAATGTGCCATGCATGTGCGAAGCACGACGCAGCAACCGCGCAAACATGATGTCACTTTCAAAGTACTGAACACAAAAAACCACATCCGCTCCACGAATACATTGCAACTCCTAAAATATTACACGATTAATGGGGATGAAATCACAGGCTGATTATGTGTACATTTTCAGCAGGGACACACCTCGAGCGGGAGAGGCAGCTCGCCGTAAGCGTACCTGGACCTCCTACGAGAAATGCAGCCCATCATCCAGCAGTCTGCTCAATTCACCTTACAACATGCAGGCAAAGGACCTATTTCTGCTGCATTTTAAGGAATGCTTTGTGCACAGCTCAGCAAACTGGAACTGAACTTTTTAAAAGGCTATTTACTGTTGAATACTTTATCCGATTGAGAAACTCTCACCTTCCCAAAGAAAACAAAGAGAGAGAAAAATTTGGAAACAAAAACAAAAAAAAAGCCATAAATGATCTGCTCCCGTGAGGAATGGCTGATGCAGCCAGCAGAGTTCTATTTATGCGGTGACCGTTTGAACAAACCTCATGAGAGAACCATCCCGGGAGGTCACGATTTACAGACACCTTGCAGCGCATATAATTCTGCGGCGCCTAAATATAAAGACCCAAAGCTTACTATTTGTAGAAACATCCACACGTTAATGAGTTGATCAAGAAACATGTGAAAAAGTCACCAAATAGAGTTGTTTATGGATGCTGACTTTGGTATCAAAAAACACGATTCTTGTCTGACTTTATCAAAGTTCATTTAAAAGCATTCGGATTGTCTGCGCGGACCAAGACAGAGACAACGTCTCTTAATGCTGGGGAAACTTCAGCTTGGTTTTTCCACAGAAAAAGCAGGATTTATATAGTAAGACATATCCAGAATCTGACAGTTACAACAGAAACATTTGAGTCCACTCACCCCACATACTGAAGCCAACAAGTGAGTAACTTATTGAGACAAAGACCCAGGGTTCCAATCCACCGTCAATGATACAGGCACGAGGGCAAAGCACAGGAAACTGCCTTTACTAGAGAAGGAGAGAGGAAATTACTACAACACCGAAACTAAGTTATAAGCAGCACTAGCGCGGCGCTCTCAACGCAAAGAAATCTCACAGAAGACCGCCAAAATTACATCCTTCACTCCACCTGTTTACTCCGGGGCAACCCTTTCCA